>NC_086448.1:438715022-439015022 GCF_028390025.1 Pseudophryne corroboree | reverse complement strand
ATGCACACAATGAAGCCCGGCACGGATCTCACAGATCCGGCCAGGATTCCTTGTGTTTTGCAAGGCAGTGTTTTACTAATCACTCCCGTAACTCCCGTAAAACACTGCCTGACAATACGAATCACATCGACATCGGAAAATACGAATGTTGAAAACTCGGCAGCTTAGTAAATGACCGTATCAGGATTCAAAAAGTTGCAGTAAAATGCACTCGATAGCATTCGAGATCAAACACCCTTAAAAACGGCTAAAACATGAATTTTAGTAAATAAACCCCATGGTGTCTATCTATTGACTGTCTAACTAGACACTGTCTATCTATCATCCCACACCCTTTAAAACACCTTCACTCTGCACACTATGCAATCTGATTTTCTTTTTAATGCAAGGTACTGCTAATTATTATTATTATTATTTTTTGGGGGAAGGGGTTAATGGTAAATTATGTTGGCGTAATGGTTGCTTTTGGATGGTTTACAGACTTTAGAGCCAAATAGTTATCCATGTATTATGTTGCTACCAGGATGTCGTCAAAATTCTTACAGTAAAATCATAGACAATCAAAATGTCGACAGCCAAAAGGTTGACATGCACATATTTTAAGGTTGACAAGGTAAAAAAGGTTGAACTTTCTATGCACCATCCACCCCATTTGATTGTGAGTAAGGTATGCCATACTTTTCCTTTTAAAGTGAATGTGAAGGACTTTTGGACTTTTCTATCCATCTATTATCACTTTCTACAGCTTTGTTTACTAAACACACCAAGGGTGGTTATATCATCTGAGCCATACTTTAACTATAAGGTCTTTTCTCGTTCTCCATTTTGTTTGTTATAAAAGGATTATTTCAAGAGGAGGAAGGACTGAAGGATACATCTGCTCAGATTGCAATTAATAAACTACAGTGCATCCGGAAATTATTCACAGCACTTCACTTTTTCCACATTTTGTTATGTTACAGCCTTATTCCAAAATGGAATACATTTATTTTTCCCTCAAAATTCTACACACAATACCCTCCATAATGACAACGTGAAGAAAGTTTTTTTTACGATTTTTGCAAATTTATTAAAAAAAACCCTCAATCTCATGTACATAAGTATTCACAGCTTTTGCCATGAAGCTCAAAATTTGAGTTCAGGTGCATCCTGTTTCCACTGATCCTACAGCTTAATTGGAGACCACCTGTTTTAAATTCAGTAGATTGGATATGATTTGGAAGGGCACACACATGTCTGTATAAGGTCCCACACTTGACAGTGCATGTCTGAGCACAAACCAAGCATGAAGTCAAAGGAATTGTCTGTAGACCTCCGAGACAGGATTGTCTCGAGACACAAATCTGGGGAAGGGTACCGAAAAATATCTGCTGCTTTGAAGGCCCCAATGAGCACAGTGGCCTCCATCATCCGTAAATGGAAGAAGTTCGGAACCACCAGGACTCTTCCTAGAGCTGGCCATCTGTCTAAACTGAGCAATCGGGGAAGAAGGGCCCTAGTCAGGGAGGTGACCAAGAACCCGATGGTTACTCTGACAGAGCTACAGCATTCCTCTGTGGAGAGAGGAGAACCTTCCACAAGGACAACCATCTCTGCAGTAATCCACCAATTAGGCCTGTATGGTAGAGTGGCTAGACGGAAGCCACTCCTTAGTAAAAAGCACATGGCAGCCTGCCTGGAGTTTGCCAAAATGCACCTGAAGGATTCTCAGACCATGAGAAACAAAATTCTCTGGTCTGAAGAGATGAAGATTGAACTCTTTGGCGTGAATGCCAGGCATCATGTTTGGAGGAAACCAGGCACCGCTCATCACCAGGACAATACCATCCTTACAGTGAAGCATAATGGTGGCAGCATTATCATACTTTGGGGATGTTTTTCAGCGGCAGGAACTGGGAGACTAGTCAGGATAGAGGGAAAGATAAATGCAGCAATGTACAGAGACATCCTGGATAAAAACCTACTCCAGAGCGCTCTTGACCTCAGACTGGGGCGACGGTTCATCTTTCAGCAGGACAATGACACCAAAGCACACAGCCAAGATATCAAAGGAGTGGCTTCAGGACAACTCTGTGAATGTCCTTGAGTGGCCCAGCCAGAGCCCAGACTTGAATCCGATTGAACAGCTTTGGAGAGATCTGAAAATGGCTGTGCACCGACGCTTCCCATCCAACCTGATGGATCTTGAGAGGTGCTGCAAAGAGGAATGAGCGAAACTTCTCAAAGTTAGGTGTGCCAGCTTATGGCATCATATTCAAAAAGACTTGAGGCTGTTTCTGCTGCCAAGGTGGGAATCAACAAAGTATTGAGCAAAGGCTGTGAATACTTCTGTGCATGTGATTTCTTCGTTTTTTATTTTTAATAAATTTGCAAAAATAAAAATAAAAACTTTTTTCACATTGTCATTATGGAGTATTGTGTGTAGAATTTGAAGGGGGAAAAATTATTTATTCCATTTTGGAATAAGGCTGTAAAATAACAAAATATGGAAAAAGTGAAGCGCTGTGAATACTTTCTGGATGCACTGTAAGTATATCAGTTAACTGGTGATGTTTACTGTATTTTAGTTAAATCTAAGGGGTAAATTTACTAAGATAGGAGTTCCATTTAAGATGGGATGTTGCCCATAGCAACCAATCAGATTCAACTTCTCATTTATATAGCACCTATTAGAAATAATACCTGGAATCTGCTAGGTTGCTATGGGCAACATCCCATCTTAAATAGAACTCCCATCTTAGAAAACGTACCCCTAACTGTTAATTTGTAATTATTATGTTCATTGGTATCTCTTACTCAGAAGATATTACAATTATGGGACTAATTGAGTAAAAATAGCAAAATCTGCTAATTAGCAGAATTTGCTATCCTTTGGATCGCATGATGGGGGCCACCCATCACTGGGCAAGGCCGCCCAGCATGCTGACCGGAGCCTCCCCCACTTCAACAAGCAGAAATTGCGAACGCTTCGCAATTTCTGCTTGTTAGCAGAAACTGTGGAAGCCTCCTGTCGGCGCAGCTTAGCTGCGGCTGCAGGAGACTTGCCGCCATCTTTCAGATCGTGGCGGCTGCATGTGACATCACGCAGCCGCCATAATCATGCCCCTGACACGCCCCCGTTCGGCCACCTTTGTCCCCCATTCGGCCTCCTCCTCCCCCGCAACGCTCTATCTCCTCCCTGGAAACGGAGCTTTGTTCCCCCCACCCAACCTGCAACTGTCTCTGCCTGATTGACAGGCAGAGGCGATTGCATTTTCTGCGGCCCCCCACAGAAAATGTGGACGCATGCGCAGAACGGGTGCTGCAAATGCAGCCGCATCTTTTTCTCAAAAATTGCGGTTGGATCGCTTATTGCGATCCAACCTGAATTAGGCCCAATATCTTCTGTTTGTAATATAGAATAGCCTATTTTTGTCTTGATTATAAGAGGGGTGATGAGCCTAGATGATTTATGTCCCTAGAGCTACTTACTTTGGAATTACAAATGCTTCAGATGCCTTGACAAATGTTAGGATTTGGGTAAAAATATTTCCATGTAGAAAAGGTGTTTTTCTTGGTCTTTTGCACAGGCAAGAAAATTACTTGTTATTACTGGCATGAAGTGTTGTCACTGGTGGCTGAATTACTTTGATACATACATCATCCTTCTTATCAACTTGTTCTTTTCCAACACATTATCATCATCAGCATCATCCTCTTAAGTGTCAAATATACAATTAGCAGCCTCAATTTCTATGTCTAAATCATCATTATTTTTACCTCCGCTTCCACTACCCTTACTGCCACTGACTTTGCTTCTGCCTCCTTTTTCACTAAAATCAAGGTCATCTGTCACAATGGGGGTCTTTCCGACCCGTTTGAACGCATCGGTTCTTCGCTGCGGTGCGAACGGGTCAGAACAGTGCCTGCGCGGCAGCCGCATTGCGCCCGCGCGTTGTTGCATCACCGGGCAGCGGTCAGAACAAAGAAGAAAGTGATCGCTAGCGCGATCGCAAGAAGATTGACAGGGAGGAGGCATTCCAGGGCATCTATTCACGGTTTTCCGGCCGTAGAGATCTGAACGCAGGCGTGTCCAGGCGTTTGGAGGGCGGATGTCTGACATCAATCCTGGGACCTTCGTCGCTGGATCCGTCACACAGGGTAAGTAGGTCTGAACCTGGTCTTGTTTTGCAGGAAACTTTTTTAGCATAGCAGGGCTGCACAAGCGATCGCAGCCCTGCTATGCTAAAATACACTCCCCCATAGGCGGCGTCAAGTTGATCGCACGAGCAGCAAAAAGTTGCTACGTGCGATCAACTCGGAATGACCCACCAATGGGCCTAATTCAGACCTGATCGTAGCAGCAAATTTGTTAGCAGATGGGCAAAACTATGGGGTAATTCAGAGTTGATTTCAGCAGCAAATTTGTTAACAGTTGAGCAAACCATGTGCACTGCAGGTGTGGCAGATATAACATTTGCAGAGACAGTTAGATTTGGGTGAGTTATTTTGTTTCTGTGCAGGGTAAATACTGGCTGCTTTATTTTTACACCGCAATTTAGAATTCAGTTTGAACACACCCGCCCAAATCTAACTCTCTCTGCACATGTTATATCTGCCCCCCTGCAGTACACATGGTTTTGCCCATCTGCTAACAAAGTTGCTGCTACGATCAGGTTTGAATTACCCCCAATATTCCATCCTCCTAATCATTCTTCTTCTGCTCCTAGCATGCAACCCTCCACTCCCTCCTGCCTCCCATTCTTGTGCTCCTTCCAACCCGCCACAGGTGATGAAATCCACTCTTATCCTCTCTTCCCTCTACATGTGCCACCTGGATTCCACCTCCTTTCCCTCTCCCCCACTGAATGCTCCTAATATGATTAGCTCTTATCTATCCCTCTCCACTGGCATCTTTCTCTCATCCTTCAAACTCACTCTTGTCTCACCCATTTTAAAAAACCCAACCTTCACTTCACTTCTCTTCTCCCATTTGACTCTAAAACATTTGAGTGGTTTGTCTACAACCATCTCAACTACTTGCTCTCCAATAACTCTGTTGTTGATCCTCTCCAATCTAGCTTTCGACCCCTCCATTCCACTGATACAGCCCTGGCCAAAATCACCAATAATCTTATCTGAGCCAAATTCACGGGCTATTTTTCACTCATTATCCTTCTGGATCTCTCTGCAGCCTTTGATACCTGGGATCACCTTCTCCTAGTGTGCACCCTGCGGACCATGAGCTTCTCTGACACCGTTATTTCTTGTTTCATCTCCTAAATCGCCAACTGCTCCTTCTCTGTTTTTAAGTCTGGTTTCACCTACTTTCTTCAAACTCAACATGGCCAGACCTGGAACTTATTGTTTTCCCTACATATAGAGTCTCCTCCCTTTCCAACCACTCTGTCACTGTCAACACCACCACTATGTACTCTGTTCCCCAACTATGCTGCTTAAGAGTAATTTTGGACTATTTCCTCTCCTTTGCCCTCCACATTGACTTTCTTGCCTTATCATGTTGTTTCCAGTCCTGCAACATAGCTCACATCAGACCCTCCCTTTTCCAGGATGCCACCAAAAACATTGGGGGAGATGCATTGGCGGATCCAGCAAATCCATGTGGTAACCAATGGGGAGGCTGGAGCTGCAACTCCCCCTGCTCACACCGCAACCTACCTCCCGCCAGCCCAGGTGCGGGGGTTCAAATGCCAGCATCGAGTAAGACTGTTACTTATTACGGCGCAGAAGGCTTCATTAGCCTTCACGGCACCACACAGTTTCCCAGCGCTTCCTCCTCCACTTCCTTTACCACCATGCTAGGTGCAGTCAAACTCAGCCTCAGCTTTGAGAAGGCGGCCCGTGTGATTGTGACAGGGCTGTCCTGCAGATGTCTTATGCTGCTTGTTGGAGATCCAGCTGGCTGCTTCTGCTAATCAAAGATGGGTAGTACGTGTCCTGCAGTCTGAGTCTCAGTGCAGTGCCAAAAACCAGGTATGCTGCACCTACCACCACCAACTAAAAACTTTAATAATTAGATTGTGCTGGGGTGCCTTCCAGGCTCCCATACCTAATGGAACAGGTGACCAACATTTCAAAGCCCAATCAGCCTTTTCATCAGGGTGAAACATGGGCAAAAAACCAGGATGCGCTCCTATAGCCAACCATTACCTGATGACGTATTCTGTGAGGCCACGCCCCCTGTGATACCACACCCCTTATCTGTGAGCACACATGCCATAGGTGCATGTAAATATAACTATTACCGTTACCCTATCATGGTGCCCCCCCTTTCATTTTCTTCTGGATCCGCCCCTGGGGAGATGTATGAAAGTGCGCTGTGGTTTTAAACAGCCACAGCGCATGTTAAGCCTACTGTTTCCGGATCTCTGTAATGTAAGAACGGCGTGTTTACGCTGTGTGCAGTGTCGGATGCGCACCCCCCGCCACTTACCGCTTCCCCACTGTTTACAATGAGGGAGGAAGGACGGAAAGAGGTAATGTATGATTGCCTCTGTTGGCAGCCTTCGTCTCCTAATTCCGCAGATCCGGAGCACCTCCCCATGCCAGGCGATTTGTGGATACAGCATTCGTGGATGTTTTTTTTTTTTGCTATTGTAATTTAGACAATAAAACGTTATTTTTATCGGTCAAACACACCGCCGCCGCCGGCGAGCGCCCAGCCAAATCGCACATGCGCCAGAGGCCACCAGCGGTGCCAGCTGGAAGCAGGGGAGAAGGACGCATGCGCACAGACTGCGGCGCTGTGACAGGCTGGCCGATGTGGGAGAAGGCATATCATGCTACAGGTGACATAACGCCTCCCACATTGGCTGGCACTCAAGTAATAAATTGTGGCTGCGGGTCAGGTCGTATCACCACAATAATGTGGTGATACGGCTTCAAGCACATAACGTCCGTCAGGACGTTTTTCATACATCTCCCCCATTGTTCACTCACTCATCATCTTTCGCATCGACTACTGTAACTTTATCCTCACTATACTCCCCCACTCCCATTTTGCTCCTCACCAATCTGTACTCAAAGCTCCAACTAGACTTATACCCCTTTCACATCGCACAAATAACCCGGTATCAACCCGGCATATTGCCGGGTCGACACGGGTCAGCGTGCGGTGTAAAAGGGGCATAGCCAAAATACCGGGTCGTCTGTCCAGGCAATTCAACCTGGGAATAAAGCAGTGTTATACCCGGGTTGAATACCGGGTCAGTGGCTGGGTAAACGGGCTCCCAGGTCGATGCGACCCAGGACCCGTTTACTACAGCAGGGAGAGGAGGAGCGGAGATGATTTCATCTCCCAGCGCCACCTCCGGCCCCGCTGCCGGCTCCGCCCTCCGCTGCTATGGCAACCCGCTCGGCATATTGCCAGGTCGGGGAAGCCAGCAGCAGCGGCCAATGCCGGATCCCACCCGGGAAGGACCCGTTTCCAATTCCCGGGTGGGATCCGGCACTGGCAGTGTGAAAGGGGTATTAACTTCCTCTCCCTCCATGCCACATCCGACTCCCCTCTCTGCCAAACCCTTCACTGGCTCCTCTTACCCTACAGAATTCTATTCAGTCTCCTCACCATCATGTACAATCCATCCACTGCTACCTACATCTCCAACCTCATCTCTATGCACACTCTCTCCCGCCCTCTCATGTTGGCCAATGGCTGTCACCTAAAAGTGTATCCATCCACAACTTAACCATGTCACAACGTAAAACAGTAGGTAATAAGGAAAAAGTGCTCGTGCGCAATAAAGCAGCTGGAAAGGGTACACTCTCCTTGAAGGATTCCTCACCTTCCACCAAAAGTGCAATAGTAAAAAATGGAAAGTGTAACTTATCCTGCGCTGGTTCCTTATTTCAGAATGGCACCACTATAATTTTCACAATTCAATGTATGTTTGTTTAGGACATGCAAGGAAAGAAATTAAAAGGTATATAGTGAAGCACAATTTAATATAAATTCATAAATAATACATCAAAAAATATAAAAGTTGGTACAATGATTTATAGCAGCATATTGAATTGCACAGCCTTTGATTAGTCCTGTGCAGGACTCTAAAACAATCTCCTTATATAAATGGATTGGCTAATCCATTTATATAAGGAGATTGTTTTAGAGTCCTGCACAGGAATTCACCATAAACGGGACTACCTACTGGGGACCTTGCCATCCTGTTCCAGCACACCGCGGAGATAGAGGATTTCCGGGATCCTCTTTAAACATACAACCCGCAAGCTGGCTATGAACTGTTTACAGTTCTGAAAGTTTGGTAACTACCCATCTGTTTTTCCTAATCAAAGGCTGTGCAATTCAATATGCTGCTATAAATCATTGTACCAACTTTTATATTTTTTGATGTATTATTTATGAATTTATATTAAATTGTGCTTCACTATATACCTTTTAATTTCTTTCCTTGCATGTCCTAAACAAACATACATTGAATTGTGAAAATTATAGTGGTGCCATTCTGAAATAAGGAACCAGCGCAGGATAAGTTACACTTTCCATTTTTTACCATGTCACAACGTAGTCTACTTCATGTACTTGCACCCTCCAATTCTCCCACTCCTGCTTCCTGCCCTTAGGTCCCTTTACACTGATAACCTTCTTATGTCTTCTGTATGTCCTTCCTCTTTCTTTTAGATGGTAAGCTCCATGAGCAAGGCCCACCTCTCCTATTCTCTTTATCTACTTCTCTTACACACGATCTTCACTCTACACATCCTCTTTGGCTCTCTGTCCACAGACTCCTCCCCTCTGTTGTTTTCATTTGTTCAGACGACCTAAACAAATTATCTAGAAAGCAAAGAGTTTCCTATGCGCGTCACCATCTTCCCGAAGATATCACCAGGAAGATGGTGCCTCCACCGGTTGGCTGGCCACAGCACAGGTATACTGGGGGGTAGGGATTTCTGGTCCATAAATACATCTAGGAGCGTAGTCCTCAACTGTCCAGACCTGGCCCCCTGTAACTTCTTTGTGTCCCCACAAATCAAGCACAAGATGCATTGAATTTATTTTTGAGTCACCTAAGCTGCAGTGGAGACCTTTATCCAGCATGTAGAAGACATACTGTACCTACTTCGGACTGGTCCAACTGCTTCATCAAGTGGTTATAGTGCATGCAACTTTGCATAGACTCCTCTGGCGAATACTTTGAAAAAAATTAATGTTCACTTAAATATAATACCTGTAGTGCACCTGGAAACTTACTGCATACCCCTTGTAGCGTTTTTTTTCTATTACTCTTTAAATCTGTCAAAGCCGCTGATCATTGGTGGCTGATGGATAGTAAACGAAGCCCATAAATTTCAATTGTTTTTCTGGGGTGGGAATCAATGCATGAACAATATATAAAACCATTTCACTATTTATTTTCTCTTACCCTGTGTTTTTTTGGCGGCATTGCTGCCTCTAGGATTATGCTTGCTGTGGCCTCCACTTTGTCCTTGGCTGTGGCTGCTGTGACTACCTGCAGTGAAAAAGGTATCTTTAATTAAAACAGAAACAAACTAGGAACAAAAAAAATAAAAAATTATAATTCACAGGTAAGTGTATTTTCCATGGCACTTATTGAAATGCTACAGAATAGAAAGCTCAGGCAGCACTCTTGGGGACTCATACTTTGCAACTTTCTGAATTTTATTTGCCAGTTTGATTAAATTTGGCACCTAACCTCACACATTTTATACATCCTCTTGCTCTTAATCCAAATCATGAGAAAAAATATGCTGCAAATAATTCTAAATATATTGTTATTTATACTGGAAATGTGTGTGCATGCAATGGTGTATTGCAGAGTAGTGTACACACCAGCTAAGTGTTTCTGATCCAAGGACAAGTCCAGTGGCTTAACCAGTAGTGTGGTTTTTTGAGAAGTGAAGGAACAATTGTACTCATTATGGTTGCACTGGTTGAGACATGAAGGGGAGCTTATAGTGGAGCGGGGTTGTGACAGCTTCCCAGCCGGTGACTGTCCTCTGGATTCTAGTAGAAGTGCAGGATGTTGGAAATACGGGTAATATCAACATGTCTCTAGGAGCTAAGGGGCATATATCCGTCTCACGCTACGTCACTCTACACAGTAACAAGATGGCACCATACATGCACAGTGGCCATCTTGCTTAGGGAATCAGCTGCACAACTCAGAAAGCCCAGAATTATAAATATCCACTGCGATGTGCAGATCTTGTTTTCTTCACCCTTGGAGGGAGATGATCCCACCAGCATGTGGGCAATTGTAGTGTGACACAATCCCTCTCACCATACCTCCCAAATGTCCTGATTTTCTCAGGACAGTCCCGTTTTTTTTGGGACTCTTCCATCCGCGGGCCACAGTGTTCCGCAGTGTGTGTGTGTGTGTGTGTGTGTGTGTGTGTGTGTGTGTGGTGGTGGTGGGGAGGAGGAGGGGGGAAGTA
This sequence comes from Pseudophryne corroboree, assembly GCF_028390025.1. NCBI lineage: Eukaryota > Metazoa > Chordata > Amphibia > Anura > Myobatrachidae > Pseudophryne > Pseudophryne corroboree. The sequence continues at coordinate 439,004,609 of NC_086448.1, read as the reverse complement.
GGTAAGAGGCTGCTGTACTTGCTGCTCTGCTGTAGAGCAGCGGTGAATAGACGCTGTGCGCATGCGTACACAGCTTGTATTCATGGAGGCAGAGGGACTGGGGGCATACCAGCAGCTCACAGAGCACTGGCCATGCCCCCATAGTGATGAGAAATGGGGGCCGTGGCTCGCGATAGCGGCATTACCGTGAAGCCACACCCCCATGCCACCATAGTGACGAGAAACGGGGGCCGTGGCTCGAGATAGCGGGATTACTGCAAAGTCACACCCCCTTTCTTCGAAGTCATGCCCCTTTTTCCGGCGGAGTCAGGAGTCCCTCTTTCATCTATGGTAAAGTTGGGAGGTATACTCTCACCACAATATTTATTTAAAGTTTTCCATAAGCAGAAGATCTACAGACATACGTGAAAAGAACGTAGACACCCTCTCATGTACCACAGACCAAGTGGTCTCTTTCCCACTGGAGTTCATGGAGGGGCTGGTAGTTTAACATGAAGCAATAGGTTGTACAGGACAGCTATTATTCCCTTCAGAAGAAGAATATGAAAGCACAAAGATTCGAGTGGAGCTGGAGATTTACCAATTGAACTAGGGGAATACAGTTGGATGTAGGCAAAACAGTTAATAGTAGCTACGCCAAATTTACTTTGCAAGGAACCCAGAAAGGCACAGCCACCAGATTTAAGAAGATCAGATGCCTGTCATGTCTGTGGTTTCTAGTGAACTCAAGATGGATTCTGTCGTTGGTTCAGTAGAGGGTGCTTAATGTAGGAAGCTAGTTGGATGAAGGTAACTCTTGCGCATGAGGTATGAAGGCACAGGGAGTATCAGAATGCAACTTAGGTTGAGTCTTTATTTAATAAGAGCCGGAAAGACTGAAGATAGCATGCAGAAACTGAGGCTGTCAATTGGCAGGACTGGAACCAATAGAAACTGGGACAGAGTTCAGCCTGGCACTGAGTTTGTACTGGCGAGACTGGAACCAGTAGAAATTTGAACAGGAGTCAGACTTGCACTGACTTGATACTAGCTTTGCACTGGCTGGACTGGAACTGGAACATGAGTCAGAGTTGCACAGTCGTGCACTATCCGGACTGGAACCAGTGAGAATGAACTTCAGGAAGCAGTAAGCTAGTGACATACAGTGAGCGCAGATTTGCTAGGCTACATATAAAATGCTGCAGCACACAGCTCTAGAAGCACTAGCAGATAGCAGGGACACCTGTAAATCACTGGAAAAAGGAGTCAGAGCTGATGGGAACAGTCAGACTGAGCACAGGAGTCTGGAGCCTAGACTTAGCTGAGGCAGTGACATTGTTCTGGGCGATTTGCTGGGGCTCACGGGAGTTCTTTAATACCCCTTGCTGAACAGCGGTTGTTGGAGAAAGTCAGCTGACAGAACCAAGACTTGCGGTTGGTGAACCGGAGATCAGCTGACCGCTGACAGCATGGCAGCACCCAGCGAACAGAGATGTCGGGAAAATCCAGCAGGGATCATCGGGATGTCACAGCAATTACATTGGGGTTCAGGTCGGCAGACAGAGCACAAACCGCGGAGCAGATGGAGCCAGACTGAGCAGCGCACTAGTAAGGAACAGTACGCAAGTCTCCACAGCCTGACAATACTACCCCAACACCTCCCAAATGAAATAGCGAGTAAGGTTGAAACCAGGCGAGAAAGCTGGATTGTACCATAAAGGAATGATGGGGGAAGGGTAGGAGGTAATTTTAAATTGAGTTTTACAATGATCCCATATAGAGCATGTAAATGCAATAACCAGTTAAGATCTTGTCAGAGTGGGCCTATCTGAGGCATCCAGTCCCACAATGAAAGACACAAAGACAATAGCACATGAGTTACCTTACATGACTGATCCACCTAGGAACCTAGGACGCAAATCAAGCTACTGCCTGACTTAAATGGGTGGTGTGACAGGATGTGCCTCACTGTGATCACAGATTGGTTGTGGGTCTCATGGGGACCACATATTACTGTTTCCACCCATTGCGCAGTGGGCAGGTATTTTGCTGCTACCACCAGGTTCCTTCAATGTGGCACCTGTATCCATGTTTCTACCCAGACTCCCACCACCGGCACCAGATACTGTTTGCTGCTGTTTATATGTAGTTACGATGATGCCACACCTCCTGACTGTTGTCATTTGAGCCCCAGTGGTCACTGACCTGGACCAGGCCATGCACGGTTGCTGGAAGAGGGTGGAGCTTGGAGATGCTGGACTCAACCCAAACAGGCGGAGAACAGGACCGCATGTGTCACATTCCTGTTGATCACAAGATTAAAGGCTGTTGTCTTGAAGGCAAGATGTTTATTGATAGTCTTAAAAAAGACTCTTCCCCTCTTGCAAGGGGGATACAGCATACAAATGTTACAGCAATATAACACTACTTGATGTCACAGAAGGCACACACTTTCTGAGGCATGCAGGCCTCCTTGTTATCTTAATCCAACATACAGATGGAGCCACGCTAGTCGTGGCTCCATCTGTGCCTGTGCAAGCCCGTGACGGAGATGCACCCCATTCACTAGAATGGGAGAGCATCTCTGTCGCACGGCCAGAAGGAAACGCTCAGAATGGGAGCGTCTCTGTGCACTCCCGGCGTGACTAGGCGAACAGATCGCACAGTCACGCCGGGAGTGCACGTCTGGGATGGAGCCACCTCAGATGAGGGCAGGTCCATCTGTACAATACCACAGGAGTCAGTTCCACCCTGTTGTCTTTTCCCAATCAAATTAAGTGCATCTGTCTTGCATGCCCAAGGTATGATCACCTTTAACATTGGCCCTCATTCCGAGTTGTTCGCTTGGTAATTTTCTTCGCATCGCAGCGATTTTCTGCTAATTGCGCATGCGCAATGTTCGCACTGCGACTGCGCCAAGTAAATTTGCTAAGAAGTTTGGTATTTTACTCACGGCATTACGAGGTTTTTTCTTCGTTCTGGTGATCGTAGTGTGATTGACAGGAAGTGGGTGTTTCTGGGCGGAAACTGGCCGTTTTATGGGTGTGTGTGAAAAAACGCTACCGTTTCTGGGAAAAACGCGGGAGTGGCTGGAGAAACGGGGGAGTGTCTGGGCGAACGCTGGGTGTGTTTGTGACGTCAAACCAGGAACGAAACTGACTGAACTGATCGCAGTGGCAGGGTAAGTATCGAGCTACTCAGAAACTGCAAAGAAATTTCTATTCGCAATTTAGAGAATCTTTCGTTCGCAATTTTGCTAAGCTAAGATTCACTCCCAGTAGGTGGAGGCTTAGCGTGTGCAATGCTGCTAAAGCAGCTTGCGAGCGAACAACTCGGAATGAGGGCCATTGTCCCCTATGCACAGTGACTAAGCCCACCTGGGGTCTTAGTGACAGCCCAGTTGCCGGCTGTAGTGGGAAAAAAGTTCCCTCCAAAACAATCCTCCAGGAATCTGCTAAGGTACCAAACCTGCCCCCTCTAGCATGACTCCGAGCTCCAGAGATGGGCAACCAAGGTCCTCAGGCAGAGTCTCCTACCCATGCGAGGTGGTGAGAGGGACCAGGTAGCCCATAGAGAGCCCAGGATTCCCCCTAGATCACAAGGGAGAAAGGCAAGTGCATTCTTATTTTATTTACATTTTCATTTTAAATACACTTTAATATATTTCTGTACCTGGTGCCTGCATCAGACTTTTACCACCGTTGCACTATGATCTGCAATCCCAGTTCAGTGCTGCACATGCATTTAAAACACATTTTAACAGTTCATTATTTTACATTTTGTTACACTTTTATGTCCTTATAAAAACTGTGCCCAGCACTCAGTACTGGGCTCCTCTAGTCCTACAGTCTATGACTGCTGAAGCTCTTCCCTGGTGAAGCACAGGACGGACCGAATTACTGCAGGCTTTAAACTCAGTTTTGGCTGAAGCGCTTAGCTGCCGGTCTTCTCAGTACTGGAGCTGCTTGTCCTGGGTGTCCAGCGCTATCAGCTCCTACTTCCTAGCCACAGCCTCTGGGGCTGCCAGCACATCTGATCTCCCCTATCTATCTGCAGTAAGAGACAGCTCCTGGCATGCACCACCCCTCTCCCCCGGTGCACCAGGGGTTAACTGTGGGGGGTCAATTAAACAAACAGTGTTGAAATTGATCCAGTGCATACACAATTGCCAACCATGTGTGGCATACCCCACCACCCACCATAGCAGTACACACTAGGTGCTACTGCCCATGTGGCACCTCCTGGCCTAGTACTGTTCTGAGTCCGTGCTTTGATGCATTACTTCGTACCACAATGTCCTGGTCATGTACTGATGCCATCAACACTGAGCCTGGTACCAGAGCCTCCTTCTGTGACTGGAATGCCAACTCACAAGCAGGTACAAAGTCCACTGACTTGGGAAGACCCTTCCTAGTCAAATCTGTAAGGGATGTCACTACAGAACTAACATTAGGGACAACTTGGCCATAGGGACTTACAGTTTATAAGGTCAGTACCTATCTGGGGCCTCAGGTCACCTTCACCTCTGCTGGTTTGGGCCTACTCCTGCCTCCGCCCACACTATACCCCAGGCACTGCACCTCTGTCCTTTCTACCAGGCATCCATCTGACCTAATGGTCAGACCTGTTCTCCAATACTCCTCTAATGATCCAAGACCCGGGGAACCTACCCTGTAACCTAGGTCTACTCTTACTACCTTGTCCGCTACCTGCCTCTGGATCCCATGTGGCATTTACCATGGAGAGGCTGCGTGTCTTCCCCAATCTTCTAGGCACAGACAGAGGACCTAATATGTCCACAGTCACTTGCTGTAAGGGCTCTACAATGGGAAGAGACCTGAAGGAAACACAAACACCCAAGTGTCCAAGCTGCCAACACATGGCACAGGACTTACAGTTGGTCTGGGCATCATCTGACATTCCAGGCCAGGACAATCTCTGTCTCAGGCACTTCAGTGTGCAATACAAAGGGGTTTCGTGGGCAACTGACAACAGTTGCTCAGGAAAGCTCCCCGGGGAAACAATTGGATATGTTTCCTGTCTGGTCTATCCCCTTCTACCTTTCTGGCTACCTTGTAAATTAACCCTTCCCACCAGGTCACACTCCCTGCCCCCATCGTGTCAAGGCCCCTGCCAGCTCGGCACCTCATGCCGTCCAGGGATGGGTCAGAGAGATGAGCCTCCCTTACCTCCTGCCTGCAGCCCTCAATTTCTCTGAAATTGGGACACTCTACAGGGGGATCTAAGTTGGGACTACAAGGGTCAGTCTGGTTGGGGTCAGTCATAAAAAGGTCAGTGTGGTTATTCATACGCCAAAATTGGCAAACCTTTAGGGACAGGAGCATCATTGGGCACCCCCACAGAATCCAACAAGCTGTTGCCCATATCCTCTGTATTGCTAGGGGACAGAGGCATACCACAGGTAAAAAGGCATACTGGGTAGATGTGCTGATCTAGCTGTTGCAATCTTTTCCTCTGGTCTGGCTAATGCTGTGGTTGGTTGTGCTGGCAGGTGTCTTGCCGCTGTGGTCTTTCCCACTGAGCTGTGCTGGTGTAGATGGTGATGACTACAGTCTGGCCACTTGACTCTTAGCAATGGCATTTGCAAAAGTGGTAAACGATTCCACCACCAAGATCATTTCCAAGGACTACATCAATTGGGAGGTCATCCATGAAGGCAACATTTGGCCAGCATCCCAGTCCAGGTAGAACGTTGCCATGGGTACCTCTCACTCCATTCCATCTGCCATGATTACTTTGGCAGTGTGACCCTGCAGTACTGGAGCAAAATCAATAAGATGGGTCTCCCCACTTGGACTGGGTGCAGGTGCCACCACATATTTTGCAGGGGCCTCTTGCAATGCAAGTGACTCTTTCCACAGAGTCCACCTGTTTCTCGCAATACTTTGTCAGACTGACTGGAGTGGGAACAGTATCTTTTGGCTAATCTCTACACATTAAACAAGCAGCCGGGCTCCAACACTCAGGTTTTGGACACGAGTCTGGAGTGCTTTGGGTCTGGGACAGTTCATCCTCAGATGTCCGATTTCCCCACAGCTCCAGTGGTCTCTGATTACTCTCCGGGACACTATGAGGTGGTTCCTTGCCAAAAGCACCTAGGTTGGAAGATGCTTGTTTTGGGGGGCGATGAGTAGAAAAGGGGTGTTCACCTGGTTGTACAGTCTTGTGGGGTTGGCTGCAGGTCGGGCGCTTCTGTCCGTGTGGCCGAATGCCACATATTTGTCAGCTAGGGGGGACACCATCTTTAAGCTGGGTGGCTCCTGGTCTAGTACCCACTCCTTCACTTCTGAGGTGCAGCTGTGATAAAACTGCTCCTGGCAAATCAGATCGATCAGTGTGTCCCATGTAGTGGCTTTAGATCCCTTCACCCACTTCACCATGTATTGCCTCAGCTGGGTGGTAAACCTCTCATGGGTGCTGCTAGGGTTCATGGACAAGTCCGAGAACTTGTTCCTGTAGGACTCAAGAGTGATAAAGTATCACTTTGGAAGAGCACTTGTGACTTTGTCATAATCTCCACAGTCCTCATTGACCACTCCGATAGACCTGAAGTAATGCTCCATGCAGAGTGGGCATTAGGTGTCGTACCCACTTCCGCTTGGGTAAATCTGTCCTGGTCCTCCAGTGCTATACGCAGCTTTCCGGGGCTGGCAGCACATCTGATCTCCCCTCTGCAGTGAGAGACAGTCTTGGTGTGCAGCCCCCCTCTCCCCCAGTTACCGGGGGTTAATTTTCCCAATCGCAGCACTGTGAGCCGGCCGCCCTGGTCCTCTATTGAGTGGCTCTATTTCCTGGCTGCAGCAGCTCTCTGCCTTCCTGTAATGCTGAAGCACTGGCAGCAAAGCTCCCGGACCTCAGAGATCAGCACACAGCTCTGTAGCCCCGGCTGCAGCGGCTCCTAGGTGCTCCCCTGGCGCACTGAGGGTAAACACAGAACTACCATGGCCACCGGAGAGAGTCCGGGACTGCGGCACATCAAAGCATTAAATTATACATTTTTTGAACACCCAGCGCCAATAAATTCAACTCAAGGCTCCTAGAGCCTATCATACATTTAAATATTGCGCCACAGCACAGGGTGAACCACATCAGTGCAGCAGTCACCATTAGCTATGTGGGGGAGTGGGGTCTCCGGCTATAGGTGGTATAATAATATAGATTAACATCGGGGAACCCAGTGCCACCAGTAGTGGTAGTGCAACGAAGAGTAAGAAAACTAATACATGGAGGTTTAGATCACTAAACAAATTGGACAAACTACCTATGTACTGTAGTTGTAGTAGCATTGATTTCGGGACAGTCTGGAAGAGGTAGAGGAGTCTGGGTATGAGGTTTATCTTAACTGCCACTATACTGCCCAGCCAAGATATAATGAGGTTCCGCCACCAAAGGAGATCCAGTTTAACAGCTTTAAGCATAGGAGGAAAGTTTGCTACATATAGAGTATCATATCTGCTCATTATATAAACTCCCAGGATATTTGATCATAGAGAAGTGCAGGCAAAATTATAATTGTGATGCAGGAGATACCAAGCTGAGGATGAATTACTGAGGACTAGGACTAAATCTATGAGAGGTTAATCTTATAGCATGAGAGTGTACCATAGTCAGCCAGGGCCTCAAAGAATTTGTGAAGAGACATATGAGAAAGGTTAGTGTTAGGAGGACATCATTGGCAAATAGAGATACTTTATATTCCGCATTAGCGAGTGCTATTCCCTAATATCTGACGGATTAGAGCTGCCAGTGGTTCAATAACCAAGGCAAAGATCAGGGGTGACAAAGGGTACCCTGTCTAGTGCCATTAGTTATACGAAAAGGAACCAGAGTAGTCCATTTTAAGGAGACCCTGGCTATAGGAGTAGACTAGAGAGCCTGTACACCTCAAAGAAATTCACCACCAAGGTCAAAGGCCTGTAGTGTTTAGACCAGGAAGGGCCAGCTCATCTGGTTGAAGGCATTCTCAGCATCCAGGGAGAGCACCAAGGCTAGGGTGTGGGCAGAATTAATGGAGTGAATGAGACTAATCACTTGCCTGATGTTGTCCCGGGCCTGCCTCCCAGGTATAAATCCAACCTGATTGTATCACTGACTCCTGTTGACACAAGCAGTCATTGCCGTAGTAGGGCGGAACTGCAACCTGTGTTGGCCCTGCCCCTTGAAAGCATGACATTGTGATGCCAGCACCTGTAATTATGCCACTGCACATAGCATACTCAGGATGCTGCAGAATGTCACGGACGGCTGAAATTGTGAATCCGGTGAATGTCAGCTGGAAAAGTGGATGCCCCTGTAAGGAGGAAATGAGGAGGTTGAACGTAGTTCCATCTCATATACTGTACCTATATTAAAGAAATGACACATGGGAACAAAGAATGCTTGATGTACAAAGGTGAAGGACTCTGGAAGACTTGAGTATTGGATACACATTGACATCACTGAATATTACTGGAAGAACTTGAATAATGGATATTTGTTTGACCTGACTGAAGAATTCTGAAAGAACTTGGATAATGGATGTTTGTCTGTCATGACTGAAGAACTCTGAAAGAACTAGGATAATGGATATTTGTTTGTCGTGACTGAAGAACTATGAAATAACTTAGTTAATGATGTTTGTTTGTCGTGACTGAAGAACTCTGGAAGAACTTGGATAATGGATGTTTGTTTGCCGTGACTGAAGGCACAGTCAGAACGCGGGGTTCTCTCTATGGTTAGGACTTCAAAGGGTGCCGTTCTGGAGTGGTGAGATGTGGGCAGCGGGACTGGGGTAATCACTGGCGGCTGTGCAGCAGAAGGCAGCTAAGATGACAATTCCATGGAGCCGAAGATATCCTTAGGACGCTTTAATGACCACAAGAGAAACCTGTGGGGAGCTCAAAGCTAGAGCACCTGCACTGAGGCAGTAACATAAAGCACTGGCAAGGTTTGAGACTGAACCCTTTTAACAGAGGAACCAACCTGTGATTTAACCTCACTGGCAAATTGAGAACTGTTCTCCAATATGGCGGCCCCCAGCACTGCAGACACGCCAGGAACCGGGATCTTAACCAACCAGCTCCCCTGCACCAGCGCTCCAATGGCCGCACAGTCACTCACTCCAACGCCACTGCACCACACCAGCGGCCCCCAGAGACCTCCACCGCAGCACTGCCAGCCAATAAACAGGTAGACCCCAGAGCCACCGGAGGTAAGCCTCCGGTCTTTAACACAGGTGGCTGTAGAGGATGCAGGGTGCAGTTTAAGAGAGGAGGGGACTCATGTGCACACTCTGTGCAGGCCCCATCCTCTCTGCGATGCAGCAGATTCTGCACATGAGCTCCCGTCATGTTCCCAGTGACTTGTCTCTATAGTGCATGTGCAGGTCTCTATAAACATGATGCCATGGTGGTCTTTGTTGCCACACATTACAACAGAAACCACTAGAGCTCCAGCTAGGAGGAGAGGACACCTAAGGAAACAATTTTTGTTAGTGTTGTTGCGGCTAAATTTCTGGCAAGACCTAAAAACACTTACACTATGTCACCTCACTACACTACTACACTATACACTATGGGTGTTACTCAGGTTTGTTAGCAAACCAGAAACGTTAGCAATTGGGTAAACCATGTTGCACTGCAGGTGGGGCAGATGTAACATGTGCAGTGAGAGTAATGGGGGTACACACGAGGCGACTTGTGTCTGTGTGCTAAGCGATCTAGGTTAGCACAGATCGCTCAGCACACAACGCTATACACACAGCGATGTGTACTCAGCGATCTGGGCTAACCAGTGTTCTTTATGCACATGCTAGGCGATCTAACTAGATCTTGCACCAAAGAGAGAAGCATGCAGCACCCGCTCCATGAAGAGTGGTGACATAGCTTACAATATTACATACTCAGTACACAGGTAGAGACTGGCGGTATGGTAGAACTGTCCCCTTAAATCAGGACATCTGTACATAAATAGTGATATTTGGGAAGTATGAAGTATTTAGAGAATGTATGAATCATGTAACACACCTGTATTCTTTCTAGGGTTGCTTCTTTTCTGTGAATTATTCATATTTCACTTGATTGACTTAGTCAGTCCTAAGCGTTGTTCTCTTCTGTAACCAATTCCTATGGAGCATAAAAATGTAGTGTAATAAGCTTGCCAAGAGATGAATTCTAACATTTGTACTGCCTTGTCATTTTAATGATTTATTTTGATAAAGGTCCAGTTCACGGATGAAACATCAATTTGTAGCAAATACATTTAGACATGACATCACTGTAGTCTTTCTGGACAACTTCACACCTAATGTCGGACATACATGAGGCAGTTATAATCGCATAGTGTCAGGGTTGGAAAAAAAATATATATTTTTTTTAGTTTAAACTACAGTATTAATGTTTTAATAAAAAAAATAAATTAATCATGTATTAGAAAGAAACCTCGATCAACCATGTTTTAATGCTTTCTATCTATTAATAATGTTATTAGGCTTTGATTTGATTTATTTACATATTTCAATAAATGTTTTACAGCTTATTATTCCTATTACATCTGAATATACTGTATGTAGATAGACTAAACAAATTTATGCATACAAAGTACACTCGTAGATAGATGAAATCGAAAATTAGAACAACAAGTTAATGTTAAGCATTAGTCTTTCTTATTATAATTAAATTAGTCTGAATAGTAATACAATATGGAAAATGCAAAAGCGGTGCCTGTACCAACAGCATAAGAAAAAAAACAGTGTTTTTTATAAAAAATAATTTAAAAAAAATAGGATTTTAATTACCTACCGGTAAATCCTTTTCTCGTAGTCCGTAGAGGATGCTGGGGTCCACATTAGTACCATGGGGTATAGACGGGTCCCTTGGGAGCCATGGGCACGTTATGAGTTTAATAGTGTGTGCTGGCTCCTCCCTCTATGCCCCTCCTACCAGACTCAGTCTAGAAACTGTGCCCGAGGAGACGGACATACTTCGAGAGAAGGAAATACACAGATAGTGGTGAGATTCACACCAGCTCACACATAACAAGGCAAACCAAGCTAAGCAGCTTGAACAAGTCAGCAACAGCTGAACAACAGTACTTAACCAAGTAACAATGCAGTACTTAACCAAGGAACAAGGTAGTACCAAACCAAGTAACAACTGCAGTAGAACGCCCAGCATCCTTTACGGACTACGAGAAAAGGATCTACCGGTAGGTAACTAAAATCCTATTTTCTCTTATGTCCTAGAGGATGCTGGGGTCCACATTAGTACCATGGGGATGTACCAAAGCTCCCTGTACAGGAGGCTCCTGCAGAACCAATTGAACAAACCCTAGGTCCTCAGAGGCCAAAGTATCGAACTTGTAGAACTTAGCAAACATGTTCGACCCTGACCAAGTTGCTGCTCGGCAAAGCTGTAAAGCCAAGACACCCTGGCAGCCACCCAGGAAGAACCCACTTTACGAGTAGAGTGGGCCTTAACGGATTTAGGACACGGCAATCCTGCCGTAGAATAAGCATGCTGAATAGTAAACCTGATCCAGCGAGAAATCGTCTGCTTAGAAGGCGGCCACCCAACCTTGTTGGGATCATAGAGGACAAACAGAGCGTCTGACTTTCTGTGAAGAGAAGTTCTCTTCACATAAATCTTCAAAGCCCTCACAACATACAAAGACCTTGAAGTGATTGAGGAGTCAGTAGTAGTGGTTGATATGAAAAGCCGACACAACCTTCGGAAGAAATTGCTGACGCGTCCTGAGCTCAGCTCTATCTTCATGAAAAATCAAGTACGGGCTCTTGTAGGACAATGCTCCCAATTCCAACACACGTCTAGCAGATGCCAATGCCAACAGTGTGACAGTCTTCCAAGTAAGAAACTTGACCTGAACCTTCTGCAAAGGCTTGAACCAATCTGATTGCAGGAACTGTAGTACCACGTTAAGGTCCCATGGTGCAGTTCCCCTTTCAAGAAAGTCTGAACCTCAGGGAGGGCAGCCAATTGTTTCTGGAAGAAAATGGACAAGGCTGAAATCTGGACTTTTATGGAGCCCAGGCGCAGGCCCACATCCACCCCTGCTTGCAGGAAGAGGAGAGATGAAACTCCACCGTAGGAAACTTCTTGTATTCGCACCGAGACACGTACTTTTTCCAAATAAGTTTGTTCGGAATGCCCTTCTGAGCTAAGATCTGGCGTTCAACCTCCATGCTGTCAAACGTAGCCACGGTAAGTCTTGATAAGCGAATGGCCCCTGTTGCAGAAGGTCCTCTCGAAGAGGAAGAGGCCTCGGATCTTCCAGCAGTAACTCTAGAAGATCCGCATACCAAGCTCTTCTTGGCCAGTCCGGAGCAATGAGGATTGCCTGAACTCTTGTTCTCTTTATTAGTTTAAGAATCCTTGGGATGAGTGGAAGTGGAGGGAACTCATATACTGACTTGAACACCCACGGAGTTACCAGGGCGTCCACTGCCACTGCCTGTGGATCCCTCAACCTGGAACAATACCTCCGAAGCTTCTTGTTGAGGCATGAGGCAATCATGTCTATTTGAGGTACGCCCCAAAGACTTGTCACCTCTGCGAACACTTCTGGGTGGAGGCCCCACTCTCCCGGATGGAGATTGTGTCTGCTGAGAAAGTCCGTTTCCCAGTTGTCCACGCCCGGAATGAAGATTGCTGACAGCGCCACCGCGTGCTTTTCTGCCCAGAGGATGATTCTTGTTACCTCTGACATTTCAGCTCTGCTCTTCATTCTGCCTTGTCGGTTTGTGTAGGCCACTGTCATTACATTGTCTGACTGAACTTGAATGGCCTGATCTTTTAGAAGATGGGCCGCTTGTAGAAGACCATTGTACATGGCCCTTAGTTCCAGAATGATTATCGTAAGGATGGATTCCAGACTTGACCACCTTCCTTGGAAGTTTTTCCCCTGGGTGACTGCTCCCCAACCTCTGAGACTTGCATCCGTGGTGAGGAGGATCCAATTCTGAATCCCGAACCTGCGGCCCTCTAGTAGGTGAGAAGTTTGCGGCCACCAGAAGAGCGATATTCTGGCTTTCGGTGACAGACCTCTGGTGCATGTGAAGACGAGATCCCGACCATCTGTCCAGGAGATCCAGTTGGAAAGACCGTGCATGGAATCTTCCGTACTGTAGAACCTTGTAGGAGGCAACCATCTTCCCCAGAAGGCGAATGCAATGATGAACCGATAACCGAGCTGGCTTTATGACATCCCGGACTATTGTTTGTATCACCAGCGCTTTTTCCTCCAGCAGAAAAACCCTCTGTACTTCCATGTTGAGGATCATCCCCAGGAAGGACACTCTCCTTGTCGGCTCTAAATACGACTTTGGAAGGTTCAGGATCCATCCATGTTCCTGGAGTAGTTGAGTCGTGAGAGCAATGCTCTGTAACAGCTTCTCCCTGGAAGACACTTTTATCAGTAAGTCCAGATAAGGAATTATGTTCACACCCTGCGTGCGGAGCAGTAGCATCATCTCCATCATCACCTTGGTGAACACCCTTGGTGCCGTGGAGAGGCCAAACGGCAGCGCCTGGAATTGATAGTGACAGTCCAGTAGCGCAAATCTGAGATAAGCCTGGTGAGGCGGCCAGATTGGGATGTGAAGGTACGCATCCTTGATATCCAGGGATACCAGGAATTCCCCTTCCTCCAGACCTGAGATCACCGCTCTCAGAGACTCCATCTTGAATTTGAATTCCCTCAAGTAGGGGTTCAATGACTTTAGGTTTAATATTGCTCTTACCGAAGCATCCGGTTTCGGTACCACAAACAGGTTTGAGTAATAACCTTTGTGGTGTAGGTGAAGTGGAACCGGAACAATGATATTTGACCTCAGCAATTTTTGAATGGCTTCTTGTAGGATACCACTTTCTGTCAGCAAAGCTGGCAAGCCTGATTTGAGGAATCTGTAAGGCGGAAGTTCTTGAAACTCCAGTCTGTACCCCTGGGTAACAATTTCCAGTACCCAGGGATCCAGGCAAGAGGATGCCCAGACCTGATTGAAATATCTTAGACTTGCTCCCACCTGCCCGAACTCCAGGCTAGGGGATCCACCGTCATGCCGAGGATTTTGAGGAAGTAGAACCAGGTTTCTGCTCCTGGGAACCTGCGGGTGTAGGTTTTCGGGATTTCCCCCGGCCACCTCTAAAGAAAGTGGGTGGGGATCTGGACTTTATTTTTTGCTTTAGCGGTCCGAAAGGACTGCATCACAGACATAGAACATGATTTCTTAGTCTGTGGTGCAGCAGAGGGAAGAAAGGTTGACTTACCAGCAGTTGCCATGGAGATCCATGCATCTAACGCTTCCCCAAATAGAAAAAAAGGCAGTTTGTTTCCCCCAGCACATTGAATGATAACAGTAACCAGATGTAAATCCCACATAATAATAGAATTCAGAGATCTTTGTTACATATATTTGCGCAAATGTGTGGTTAAGCCCCAAAGCTTCATCAAGGCATCTCTGTATATTTGGGGTCCCTAGTGCTATATCTAGGTGCAGGGTGTGGCACCCCAAAATACCAGCATAAGCCAGTGGCCATTAACCTCTAGGGTTGGACACTACTCCCCATCTAAGTCCCACGAAGCAGGGAGGCTGTTGCCAGCAGCCTCCCTGTGCCTAAACTCTTTAAAAACAACAAAACTAAAAGAACTCCTAGGAGCTCCCCTAGCTGTGACCGGCTCCACAGGGCACATTTTTTAAACTAAGTCTGGTAGGAGGGGCATAGAAGGAGGAACCAGTCCACACTATTAAACTCTTAAAGTGCCCACGGCTCCCAAGGGACCCGTCTATACCCCATGGTACTAATGTGGATCCCAGCATCCTCTAGGACTTAAGAGAAATTTGGTTTAAATCAGCCAACCCTGCGATAGTGTGTAGTTGCAACTGACCACATATTATTGGTCTGTTGCATATGCCGAAGAATCCAGTAGAAGTAGTGATGTGCACCGGAAATTTTTCGGGTTTTGTGTTTTGGTTTTGGATTCGGTTCCGCGGCCGTGTTTTGGATTCGGACGCGTTTTGGCAAAACCTCCCTGAAAATTTTTTGTCGGACTTGGGTGTGTTTTGGATTCGGGTGTTTTTTTACAAATACCCTCAAAAACAGCTTAAATCATAGAATTTGGGGGTCATTTTGATCCCATAGTATTATTAACCTCAATAACCATAATTTACACTCGTTTTCAGTCTATTCTAAACACATCACACCTCACAATATTATTTTTAGTCCTAAAATTTGCACCGAGGTCGCTGGATGGCTAAGCTAAGCGACACAAGTGGCCGACACAAACACCTAGCCCATCTAGGAGTGGCACTGCAGTGCCAGACAGGATGGCACTTCAAAAAAATTGTCCCCAAACAGCACATGATGCAAAGAAAAAAAGAGGCGCACCAAGGTCGCTGTGTGACTAAGCTAAGCGACACAAGTGGCCGACACAAACACCTGGCTCATCTAGGAGTGGCACTGCAGTGTCAGACAGGATGGCACTTCAAAAAAATTGTCCCCAAACAGCACATGATGCAAAGAAAAAAAGAGGCGCACCAAGGTCGCTGTGTGACTAAGCTAAGCGACACAAGTGGCCGACACAAACACCTGGCCCATCTAGGAGTGGCACTGCAGTGTCAGACAGGATGGCACTTCAAAAAAATTGTCCCCAAACAGCACATGATGCAAAGAAAAAAAGAGGCACACCAAGGTCGCTGTGTGACTAAGCTAAGCGACACAAGTGGCCGACACAAACACCTGGCCCATCTAGGAGTGGCACTGCAGTGTCAGGCAGGATGGCACTTCAAAAAAATAGTCCCCAAACAGCACATGATGCAAAGAAACAAAGAGGCGCACCAAGGTCGCTGTGTGACTAAGCTAAGCGACACAAGTGGCAGACACAAACACCTGGCCCATCTAGGAGTGGCACTGCAGTGTCAGACAGGATGGCACTTCAAAAAAATAGTCCCCAAACAGCACATGATGCAAAGAACAAAAGAGGCGCACCAAGGTCGCTGTGTGACTAAGCTAAGCGACACAAGTGGCAGACACAAACACCTGGCCCATCTAGGAGTGGCACTGCAGTTTTCTAGCGAGAGGATGAGTGCTTCCATCCTCATGTGAATCTGAACCACTAGCCATGAACATAGGCCAGGGCCTCAGCCGTTCCTTGCCACTCCGAGCCGTAAATGGCATATTGGCAAGTTTACGCTTCTCATCAGACGCTTTCAATTTTGATTTTTGGGTCATTTTACTGAACTTTTGTTTTTTGGATTTTACATGCTCTCTACTATGACATTGGGCATCGGCCTTGGCAGACGACATTGATGGCATTTCATCGTCTCGGCCATGACTAGTGGCAGCAGCTTCAGCACGAGGTGGAAGTGGATCTTGATCTTTCCCTATTTTAACCTCTACATTTTTGTTCTCCATTTTTTAATGTGTGGAATTATATGCCAGTATCAATAGCAATGGCCTACTACTATATATACTGCGCACAACTGAAATGCACCACAGGTATGGATGGATAGTATACTTGACGACACAGAGGTAGGTAGAGCAGTGGCCTTCCGTACCGTACTGCTATATATACTACTGCTATATATACTGGTGGTTACTGTCAGCAAACTGCAAAACTAAAATGCACCACAGGTATAGAATCTAGATGGATAGTATACTTGACGACACAGAGGTAGGTAGAGCAGTGGCCTTCCGTACCGTACTGCTATATATACTGGTGGTCACTGTCAGCAAACTGCAAAACTAAAATGCACCACAGGTATAGAATCTAGATGGATAGTATACTTGACGACACAGAGGTAGGTAGAGCAGTGGCCTTCCATACCGTACTGCTATATATACTGGTGGTCACTGTCAGCAAAACTCTGCACTGTACTCCTCCTATATAATACAGCTGCTCCCCAGTCCCCACAATAAAGCAGTGTGAGAACAGATATATGCAGCACACTGAGCACAGATATGGAGTGTTTTTCAGGCAGACAACGTATACTGGTGGTCACTGTCAGCAAAACTCTGCACTGTACTCCTCCTATATAATACAGCTGCTCCCCAGTCCCCACAATTAAGCAGTGTGAGCACAGATATATGCAGCACACTGAGCACAGATATGGAGTGTTTTTCAGGCAGACAACGTAAACTGGTGGTCACTATCAGCAAAACTCTGCACTGTACTCCTCCTATATAATATACCGGTGGTCCCCAGTCCCCACAATAAAGCAGTGTGAGCACAGATATATGCAGCACACTGAGCACAGATATGGAGTGTTTTTCAGGCAGACAACGTATACTGGTGGTCACTGTCAGCAAAACTCTGCACTGTACTCCTCCTATATAATATACTGGTGGTCCCCAGTCCCCACAATAAAGCAGTGTGAGCACAGATATATGCAGCACACTGAGCACAGATATGGAGTGTTTTTCAGGCAGACAACGTATACTGGTGGTCACTGTCAGCAAAACTCTGCACTGTACTCCTCCTATATAATACAGCTTCTCCCCAGTCCCCACAATTATCAATAAGCACAAATATTTGCATCAACATTAATAAACGGAGAGGACGCCAGCCACGTCCTCTCCCTAACATTTCCAATGCATGAGTGAAAATGGCGGCGACGCGCGGCTGCTTATATAGAATCCGAATCTCGCAAGAATCCGACAGCGGGATGATGACGTTCGGGCGCGCTCGGGTTAACCGAACCATACGCGAGAATCCGAGTATGCCTCGGACCCGTGTAAATTGGGTGAAGTTCGGGGGGGTTCGGTTTCCGAGGAACCGAACCCGCTCATCACTAATCAGAAGCAATAATTTGTGAGTTGCAAGTCGGCCACATCGGACAGTTTGTGCTGCCTCTGCCCGAGTGACTGACACTTCCCCTATTCCTTCACTTGGGATGAAAAAGGAAAAATTTACTCCCCAGTGGAGGATATTGTGTAGCAATCACTGAGATATATCTCACATTGTATGGCCATGGTTTTAGGCTGCCAGATAACGTTTCTGGCAGACATTTTATGTGACAGTGTATGGCTAGCATAACTCATAAGTAGAGATGTGCACCGGAAATTTTTCGGGTTTTGTGTTTTGGTTTTGGATTCGGTTCCGCGGCCGTGTTTTGGATTCGGACGCGTTTTGGCAAAACCTCCCTGAAAATTTTTTGTCGGATTCGGGTGTGTTTTGGATTCAGGTGTTTTTTTTTACAAAAAAAAACTCAAAAACAGATTAAATCATAGAATTTGGGGGTAATTTTGATCCCATAGTATTATTAACCTCAATAACCACAATTTCCACTCATTTCCAGTCTATTCTGAACACCTCACACCTCACAATATTATTTTTAGTCCTAAAATTTGCACTGAGGTCGCTGGATGACTAAGCTAAGCGACCCAAGTGGCCGGCACAAATACCTGGCCCATCTAGGAGTGGCACTGCAGTGTCAGACAGGATGGCACTAAAAAAATTAGCCGCAAACATCACATGATGCAAAGATTAAAAAAAAAGGAATTGTCCTTGGGCCCTCCCAGCCACCCTTATGTTGTATAAACAGGACATGCACACTTTAACAAACCCATCATTTCAGCGACAGGATCTGCCACACGACTGTGGCTGAAATGACTGGTTGGTTTGGGCCCCCACCAAAAAAGAAGCAATCAATCTCTCCTTGCACAAACTGGCTCTACAGAGGCAAGATGTCCACCTCCTCATCCTCCGATTCATCACCCTTTTCACTGTGTACGTCCCCCTCCTCACAGAGTATTAATTCGTCCCCACTGGAATCCACCATCTCAGGTCCCTGTGTACTTTCTGGAGGCAATTGATGGTGAATGTCTCCACGGAGGAATTGATTATAATTCATTTTGATGAACATCATCTTCTCCATATTTTGTGACAGTAACCTCGTACGCCGATCGCTGACAAGGTGACCGACTGCACTAAACACTCTTTCGGAGTACACACTGGAGGAGGGGCAACTTAGGTAAAATAAAGCCAGTTTGTGCAAGGGCCTCCAAATTGCCTCTTTTTCCTGCCAGTATACGTACGGACTGTCTGACGTGCCTACTTGGATGCGGTCACTCATATAATCCTCCACCTATCTTTCAATGGTGACAGAATCATATGCAGTGACAGCAGACGACATGTCAGTAATCGTTGGCAGGTCCTTCAGTCTGGACCAGATGTCAGCACTCGCTCCTGACTGCCCTGCATCGCCGCCAGCAGGTGGTTTTGGAAATCTGAGCCTTTTCCTGGCAGCTCCAGTGGCGGGAGAAAATGAAGGAGGAGCTGTTGGCAGGTCACGTTCCGCTTGACTTGACAAGTGTCTCACCAGCAGGTCTTTGAACATCTGCAGACTTGTGTCTGCTGGAAAGAGAGATACAACGTAGGCTTTAAACCTAGGATCGAGCACGGTGGCCAAAATGTAGTGCTCTGATTTCAGCAGATTGACCACCCGTGAATCCTGGTTAAGCGAATGAAGGGCTCCATCCACAAGTCCCACATGCCTAGCGGAATCGCTCCGTTTTAGCTCCTCCTTCAATCTCTCTAGCTGCTTCTGCAAAAGCCTGATGAGGGGAAAGACCTGACTCAGGCTGGCAGTGTCTGAACTGACTTCACGTGTGGCATGTTCAAAGGGTTGCAGAACCTTGCACAACGTTGAAATCATTCTCCACTGCGCTTGAGTCAGGTGCATTCCCCCTCCTTTGCCTATATCGTGGGCAGATGTATAGGCTTGAATGCCCTTTTGCTGATCCTCCATCCTCTGAAGTATATAGAGGGTTGAATTCCACCTCGTTACCACCTCTTGCTTCAGCTGATGGCGGGGCAGATTCAGGAGTGTTTGCTGCTGCTCCAGTCTTTGGCACGCAGTGGCTGAATTCTGAAAGTGGCCTGCAACTCTTCTGGCCACCGATAGCATCTCTTGCACGCCCCTGTCATTTTTTAAATAATTCTGCACCACCAAATTCAATGTATGTGCAAAACATGGGACGTGCTGGAATTTGCCCAATTGTAATGCATGCACAATATTAGTGGCGTTGTCCGATGTCACAAATCCCCAGGAGAGTCCAATTGGGGTAAGCCAATCTGCGATGAGGTTCCTCAGTTTCCGTAAGAGGTTGTCAGCTTTTTGCCTCTTATGGAAAGCGGTGATACAAAGTGTAGCCTGCCTAGGAACGAGTTGGCGTTTGCGAGATGCTGCTACTGGTGCCGCCGCTGCTGTTCTTACTGCGGGAGGCAATACATCTACCCAGTGGGCTGTCACAGTCATATAGTCCTGAGTCTGCCCTGCTCCACTTGTCCACATGTCCGTGGTTAAGCAATGGACTACTGTACTGTACTGCTATATATATATATATATATATACTGGTGGTCAGCACAATTCTGCACTGTCCCCCTACTATATACTGCGCACAACTACAATGCAGCACAGATATGGATAGTATACTTGACGACACAGAGGTAGAGCAATGGACTACTTTACTGTACTGCTATATATATATATATATATATATATATACTGGTCGTCAGACAAAATTCTGAACTGTCCTCCTACTATATACTGCGCACAACTACAATGCAGCACAGATATGGATAGTATACTTGACGACACAGAGGTAGAGCAATGGACTACTCTACCGTACTGCTATATATATACTGGTGGTCGGCAAAATTCTTCACTGTCCTCCTACTATATACTGCGCACAACTACAATGCAGCACAGATATGGATAGTATACATGACGACACAGAGGTAGAGTAATGGACTACTGTACCGTACTGCTATATATATACTGGTGGTCAGCAAAATTCTGCACTGTCCTCCTACTATATACTGCGCACAACTATAATGCAGCACAGATATGGATAGTATACTTGGCAACACAGAGGTAGAGCAATGGACTACTGTTCCGTACTGCTATATATATATATATATATATATATATACTGGTGGTCAGCAAAATTCTGCACTGTCCTCCTACTATATACTGCGCACAACTACAATGCAGCACAGATATGGATAGTATACTTGACGACACAGAGGTAGAGCAATGGACTACTGTACCGTACTGCTATATATATACTGGTGGTCAGCAAAATTCTGCACTGTCCTCTTGGCAACACAGAGGTAGAGCAATGGACTACTGTTCCGTACTGCTATATATATATATATATATATATATATACTGGTGGTCAGCACAATTCTGCACTGTCCCCCTACTATATACTGCACACAACTACAATGCAGCACAGATATGGATAGTATACTTGACGACACAGAGGTAGAGCAATGGACTACTGTACCGTACTGCTATATATATATATATATATATATATATACTGGTGGTCAGCAAAATTCTGCACTGTCCTCCTATATACTGTGCACAACTACAATGCTGCACAGATATAGATAGTATACTTGACGACACAGAGGTAGAGCAATGGACTACTGTACCGTACTGCTATATATATATATATATATATATATATATATACTGGTGGTCAGCAAAATTCTGCACTGTCCTACTATATACTGCGCACAACTACAATGCAGCACAGATATGGAGCGTTTTCAGGCAAAGAACGTAGATATTTGCTGCACACTGAGCACAGATATTTGCAGCACACTGAGCACAGAAACTGAGAGAACGCAGCCACGTCCTCTCGCTATCATCTCCAATGCACGAGTGAAAATGGCGGCGACACGCGGCTCTTTATATGCAATACGAATCTCGCGAGAAGACGACAGAGGGATGATGACGTTCGGGCGCATTCGTGTTAACCGAGCAAGGCGGGAAGATCCGAGGCTGGGTCAGACCCGTGTAAACCACGTGAAGTTCGGGGGGGTTCGGATCTCGAGGAACCGAACCCGCTCATCTCTACTCATAAGCAGACAAAAACCACAAAACTGAGTGTGTTAACTTCCAACTATTAAGCCTTACAGGACACAGAAGCTGGAGGGTTGGGATTGGAATGTCAGTGGTTGGGTTGCCAGCGGTCAGAATACCGACTGCTAGCAGCGGATTGGCACACCGGGACGCCGGACCAGATTCCGTTTGGCTGGCCTGGACGTCCCCTCCATGGCCGCCATCATCCCCCATGCTGGCTCTGCTCACGGCAGCCAGGCCCGGCACTACCCACTCAGCAAGGGCCATGGATGGATGGCTGACTGTCTGCTGTGGCGCAGGATAGAGGACAGCAGGGGTGGGGGGGTGGGGGGGTGCACACCAGCCCTGAGGAGGGGCTGTGCAGTGACCAACCTGCGTAGTGTGTAGTTCACTTAGTTTCAGCAGCTGCGGAGATATGGTCTTGTGAGATGATGACATCATCATCTCGCGAGTCTCTCTCTCTCTACATCTGCTGCCGGCTGCAGCCTACATGCAAAGTCCTTCTTCAGCAGGCGGCACCCGGGGATTGGAAGGAGCCTGGAAGGACGAGCAAGGCATGTTGGCTAGCATGACAGGGCAGTCGCTTGGATTTGTAGCTCAGCTAGTCACAGACTCCTTCAGAAGATTCAGGGGCAGCATGGAGGTCTCCCAGTTGGGACTCCGGAACTGTGTGAGTGATAAGAGCCACTGGCTGTCTGTCTTCACTGAGTATGTGAGTGACAGATGGGTGGTCATTCTGAGTTGATCACTCGCTAGCAGTTTTTAGCAGCCGTTCAAACGCTATGCCGCCTCCCAATGGGAGTGTATTGTAGCTTAGCAGAAGGGCGAACGAAAAGATCGCAGAGCGGCTACAAAGTTTTTTTGTGCAGTTTCAGAGTAGCTCAAAACCTACTCAGTGCTTGCGATCACTTCAGACTGTTTAGTTCCTGTTTTGACGTCACAAACATGCCCTGCGTTCGCCCAGCCACGCCTGCGTTTTTCCTGGCATGTCTGCGTTTTTTCGATCACTCCCTGAAAATGGGCATTTGCCACCCAGAAACGCCCACTTCATGTCAATCACTCTGCGGTCAGCAGTGCGACTGAAATACTTCGCTAGACCCTGTGTGAAACTACATCGTTCGTTGTAATAGTACGTCACGCGTGCGCATTGCGCCGCATACGCATTGCGCCGCATACGCATGTGCAGAAGTGAATTTTTTTTGCCTCATCGCTGCACAGTGAACGAATGCAGCTGGCAATCAACTCGGAATGACCCCCATAGTGTAGTGCAATCAGTGTTAGCAATATATATATATATATATATAGAGAGAGAGAGAGAGAGAGAGAGAGAGAGAGGAAATAACGTCTGCGGCACTTGAGGACTTGTAGAGATGCTGTGTGTATTGAAAAAATCACGGCTTAGCAAACCCTGGTTTGCTATGCCGTGATTTTTTCAATACACACTGCTTTCTACAAGTCCTTGAGTGCCGCAGCCGTTGTTTCCTCTATTACAACTAGTTTACTGAGGCAGCCAGGGCACAGGACATATTAGTGGAGTGCCGGGCTGTATGTATAATAAATATATATATATATATATATATATATATATAGGTTTTTTTTATTTAGAGCGAGAAGTATACATATATATATATATATATATATATATACATACACAGACACACACACACACACACACACACACACACACACAGATATATATACTGTATATATATATATATATATAATATTTATTATAGGCAATTTGTTAGTGGCGCCACTCACCGGACTTATTCATACAAATAAAGACACTGCACTACCACCAGCACAGTACTAACGTTTCGAAGTTCAAGTACTCTGGAGAAGGATTAAACTCCGAAACGTTAGTACTGTGCTGGTGTTGCAGCAGTGATTACACTGGTTGTGACCTGAAGCTATTGTAGCCACTGGAGGGTTACACACGCATATGAAATTGTGGTAGACCTGTGTTTGAACTTGCTATCCAAATTCTTGAACTATAAGGTCGCATACCTATATGAACTTGCGTTCAGGCCTATACGTTTGAATCGGTTATTCAAGCACTTAGTCATAAGGCTTAATCTTACTTTCACCTGTGTACCCCACCGGTGTGTGGTTTTTCAAGTATCCTGAATACGTAATTACCATTTCATTGATGCATTAACAGTATTTACCGAGCACTAGAGACATACCCCTGATGAAGTCTTAGAGTAAGACGAAACGCGTCGGGTTATTTGTTCATAAACATCAGATCTCCGAATTGTCATAAGGAGAAGGAGGAATCTATCAAAGTTATTTCCACTGGTCCTCTGTACTATTTGATGTTATCTACAAGAAGAGATACTGTACCGTTTTGTATCATTGCTTTTATGTTGTAATAAATTTTATATGGAACATGTTAGATGTGATTTTATGCTCACAAATGTGGAGTAAATATCTTAGGGAAACTGCTGTTTTTCCCCATTGAATATTGGGTGGAAAGATAACCCAAGTGCGCCCATTCCTCTACTGGCACACATATATATATATATATATATATAATATTTATTATAGGCAATTTGTTAGTGGTGCCACTCACCGGACTTATTCATACAAATAAAGACACTGCACTACCACCAGCACAGTACTAAAGTTTCGAAGTTCAAGTACTCTGGAGAAGGCTTAAACTCCGAAACGTTAGTACTGTGCTGGTGGTGCAGCAGTGTTTTTATTTAAAAGTCAAGTGAGTGCTGCTTCTATCAAATTGCCTGTCTAACTTCTTTAGGATGTCACTGAGTGCCGGGCTCTTCTGCAGTTATATATATATATATGTATAAGTGCATAACGTACTCTACCTGGCGCATAGTGTATAACATGCTCTACCTGGTGCAATGTGTATAACATGCTCTACCTGGTGCAATGTGTATAACGTGCTCTGCCTGGTGCAATATGTATGATGTGCTTTACCTGGTGCAATGTGTATAATGTGCTTTATCTTGTGCAGTGTGTATAATGTGCTCTACCTGGTGCAGTGTGTAGAACATGCTCTACCTGGTGCAATGTGTAGAACGTGCTCTACTTGGTGCAATGTGTAGAACGCTCTCTACTTCGTGCAATGTGTAGCATACCGACGCCGGGATCCCAGCGGGGAGGGGCGAGTGCAGCAATCCCCTTGCGGGCTCACTGCGCTCGCCACGCTGCGGGCTCGGTGGCGACCTGCGCTCGCCACGGGTTCTATTCCCACTCTATGGGTGTCGTGGACACCTACGAGTGGAAATAGTCCCTGTTGGTCGGCATGCCGACCATCGGGATACTGAGCCGGCGGGATGGTGGAGGAGGTCATGTGACTGTCGGTCAGCAGACCGCCGGTCACATGAATACCACCCGACAAAATGCTCTGTTACTGGACTTCTCTCTTAATGCATGATTACCCTCACCTGTGTTGAACTAGTTAATGAATAAGAAAGCCGACTTCCGGTTCCGGCATGGGAGAGTGAGCAGCTTCTCCCTGCGTCTCTGTTTCCCACACTGACTCACATCTCCTTCATCCTGTCAGCCTCACGCAAACACTGCTCAAGGTCCCCTCGTCGCCCGGACAAGGCGATGGATAAGTTTGTAGCTGTGCAGACTCTGGCTAAACAGTCCCCTGCCCCACAACAGCAGTGCCAGGAGAAGTGCAGAGGAGACCACAATATGGCGCCGGGCTCCGATAACGCTCAGGGGATGCCAGCGGCAAAGAAGCCGATCTCAGATCCTGAAGGTGATCTTAATAGTGATCATACCTGCACAGGTATTTCCTCTCTATCTTTTGATGACTTAGTCACGGAAATACAAACTACTATGATGCCATTACTTCAGAAAGCTGTTACAGATATCACCATACAGCTCAGTCATCTCTCTAATCGGGTGACAGTGGCGGAGGCGCATATAGGAGACAATATGGATAATATACATATTTTACAAAAGTCAGTGCATTTGTTAGAACTTGATAACTAACGCTTGTCTGAAAAACTGGACAATATTTAAAATAGGACAAGGAGAAATAACTTAAGGCTTACTGGGTTGCCAGAGAACATAAAGGGACAGCAATTAGAGCATTTTGTATATAACATGCTTCCCAAGTTGCTCCATATTGAATCAACCTGCACAGACATGGTGATAGAAAGAGTCCACAGAATTGGTGAACTGAAACAGCAAACACCACAAAGACCAAGAGTGGTAATATTTAAAACGTAAACATTTTTTGCATAAACAAGCCATGTGGTCTGCATCTAGGAAAATTAACCCTCTTAAGTGGGATGGCTGTTCTCTACATATATTTCAAGACCTTTCAGTTGAGCTTTCAAGAGCTAGGCGTTCTTTCTCATCAGTGTGCACTGCATTGGTCCAAGCAAATCGCAAATGCTATATGATGTTTCCTGCAAGACTTAGAATTTTTACAGATTCTGGATTTAATGACTTTACTACAGCAGCAGATGCTGAAGCCTATATGAAAAAGGAAAATGAAGGACATGGATCTGGAGATATTACAGACTCTCCCTTAGGATGATCATACTTTTCTACTACCTTAGGGGTGTGATATATAAGTGATGTGGTTTGCTGTTTTACTTAATGCATTTCTCGTTTGCCCTTTTAATAACTTCGGACTACCTTTACATATAACTTGTTTACTAGTTACTGTTTGGTGGTCTACTAAGTTGCTATTATAGGGCGCTCTTACTAACAAAGTCAGAGTTGACTTTTATACCGTACTTCATGGTAATTAAAACGTTATTTTTATGAATATCTTAAGATAGATAGGTGCGAATATTGATAAATGATATTGGTGTTTTACGTTACAGTGAGTCGGGGTGGGGTTTTGGAACCTTGCCGTTCTATTCTAGTTACTGTGGGTTTTGACATTCTGCCTCATATTTGCTGTCCTGGTGATGCAAGTACTGGGCTGTTCCTGGAAGTCCTTGTTTAAACATGGCTTTTCTGCTCATTCTATGTTTGATTTTGTGTCCTTGTCTTATCCCTCCCTCATGTTTTTCCCTTCCCGTTTTCTATGCTTGGCAGCCCGCATTTATCTATCAAAAACCATGTTATACCAATGTCTATTAAAATAGGCTCATTAAATATTAGCGGTATTCACACTCCGGCTAAGTGTAGAAAGTTATTAACGTTTCTTAGTAAACAAAATGTTGACATCATCTGTCTGCAAGAGACACTTAATGCAAAATGAGGTTAAAAAGCTACAAATGATGAATTGGTGTCTGTTAGGTTCTGCTTCCTTAAATACCAAATCTTGTGGAGTGGCAATATTGGCGAAAAAATCTTTCAATGCTCAGGTGTCTTCAATTTATACAGATTCACAAGGTAGATGCATGATTGTGGGTATAACCATAGCGGGTCGTATTTTTACTATATGTAATGTGTATGCACCTACTCAGTATAAGAAGTCTTTTTTCATTGAACTGGTGGCGAAATTACATTCATATGATCCATCCACACTAATAATATGTGGAGACCTTAACTTGATAACCTCTCAGTTTATGGATAGATCCCCTTCACCAAAAAAAATAACACCTTTACCGAAAATAGGTATATATTTCCTAATAAAATCCTTTAATCTAGTAGACACTTGGCGAACTCTTAATCCTACTGAAAAGGAGTTTACGTGCTTATCCTTAACACATAATACTTGGTCCAGAATAGATTATATATTAATTCCAGAACCCTTTTTTCCAAAAGCTGTTTCAGCCTCCATTGATCCCCCAGTTTTATCTGATCATGGACTAATATGTATTGTTTTAGATTTTGGAAGATCTGGTGATGTTAAACCCTCATGGAAATTTCCTTCTCATTTATCTCAGTCGACAGCCTTACGTGATAACCTCCTGTCGATGTGGAATAATTATAGCGCCTAAAATGCTGCCATTGCTATTTCTAACCCTCCCATTTTTTGGCAGGCTGCGAAGGCAGTAATTCGAGGGGAATTGATATTGTTTATTTCACAAACCAAGAAGCATCAAAAGTGTAATTACCTTGAACTACAAAACCAGTCATCGGACGCCTTTCAGCTGTTTAAAATATGCCCCTCAACTGAAAATAAAATTAGCTATCAAAAAGCTACATTGCTTTATAATGAATTTCTTCAACTAAATGGAGATAAATATCTGCTTAACGTCCATTCCAAATTTTACAAATTCGGATACAAAACTGGAAAACTTCTTACTAAATTACTGTAGGGTTCTAGGCAACAAATGACTGTACATCCTCTTTTAAAACCAGATGGATTAATGACCGACACCGATGCCCAAATTGTAGATATTATGAAAGATTTTTATGAAAAACTTTACTCCCCTCCAATGGTTGACCCAAATGATTAACCTCGAAATGCTACTTCTACTTTGTCTTCTCCTTCCCTCTGCCCCTTTTCTTACTGGGACTCATTATCTCTACCTCAATTACCTGAATTAATGGCTCAAAGTTTAATCAAACCCATTACTCCTACAGAGGTATCTTGGGCTATAGGGAAATTGAAATTATCCAAAGCACCTGGCCCAGATGGATTCTCTAATGAGTTTTATAAAATAATGGCCCCATAAATAGAAAAACCACTAACGGAGTGTTTTAACTACATTATAAACCATGGTTCTATGCCACTGTATTTTTCAGATGCTATAATTAAAGTATTACCAAAACCTGGACGGAATCCTGCAATACCAGTTTCATATAGGCCGATCTCTCTTATAAATATTGATTATAAAATACAACACGTTAACTCGTCTTCTTCCCCTCCTAACTCTTCCTCTAACATAGTGCTCATATTAGATGCAGAAAAAGCTTTTGATTTAGTATTATGGCCCCACCTTTTTAAAACTTTAGAAAACTTTGGCTTCCCATCCCAATTTGTACATATACTCCGTACTTTATATTCATCCCACAAATCGCAAATATCTTGTAATGGTCTTCTTTCTTCCCCTTTTACTTTAGGCAGAGGCACACGTCAAGGTTGCCCATTATCACCTCTCCTTTTCGCGATTGCTATTGAGCCTCTTGCTGTTGCAGTACGTAATTCTCCTATTATCCAAGGGATAACCATTAATTCTGAAGAGTTAAAAATTGCTCTATTTGCAGATGATACCCTTATATTCCTCTCTAATCCAACTCATTCGTTGCCTGCACTATTAAGGCTCATTGACTCATTCAGGAAAATCTCAGGGTATAAAGTTAATTTATCAAAATCTGAAATATTGCTACTTGGGAATGCTGACCCAATTTTTTTTTTAGAAAATCTCCATATAACACTTACCATAGCACCTATTTTAGATATCTAGACGTCCAGATATGTTCTAATTTATCTCAACTTTATTCATTGAATTTTGCACAGGTTATAACAAAAATAGCTACTAAATTAGAGGCCTGGACGGATCATCCTGTTTCATTATTAGGAAGACTTGCAATTATTCAATCAATTATCTTCCCAAAAATCCTATATTTTATGCAGATGCTACCTATTGCTCTGCAGAAATCAGATGTAGCTAAATTAGATTCTCTATTCTCAAAATGTATTTGGCAAAACAAAAGACCAAGGATTGCTAGAGCTAAATTGAAAACTCCTAAATCATTAGGAGGATTAGGGTGTCCGGATTTGGTGACTTACTCATCGTCAATATTTTTCAGATATATAAGTGATTGGATATTAAATAAGGCTGTATATACTGATTCTGAATTGGACCAAGCCATTATTCACCCATTTGCCCCTGGAGCTTTGCTTCAGACTAACCCATCTAATATACCAGCAAAGATAAAGACACATATATTATTAAAAGATACATATTCCTCATGGATCCATATCAATAAAAGTTGTAATAGAAACCCTCATTTATCTAATTATATACCGCTTTGGGGTAATCCCTCCTTTATACCATCAATGACAAATTCCCTATTTAATCTTTGGAAAAGTAAAGGGTTAGATTCCTCACATAAGGTTTTTGATCCAGGAGGGAACATATTTGATTTTCAAGATCTTGCTCAGCAGTATCAATTGCCCTATTCACATAGATGTATGTATTTTCAAATGAGACATTACCTAACCACCATAAAAGCACCTAGTCCGAATGATATTTCGCTGTCTATTACTTTGTCACAAATTACCTCTATAGATAAGTTATTGCACTATCTAAAATGAAGTTCTTGTATTCAATACTCATAAAGACATATTATAAAAATCATCCGCAATGGGAATTATTGTTAAATAAATGGAAGGGTGATATTCCGACTTTAACGCAATTAGAAGATATCATCTGTCATCAGTCTTCTTCATTGAAAGGCTTGCAATCTAGCTATCTACAGGAAGTTTATATACGTACTCTTCATAGGGCTTACATTACTCCTCATCAAAGACGACATATGATTACTGAAGAAGATGGAAGCTGTCTCAAATGTGGAAAAGTAACCGCTGATTTTTCACATTGTATGTGGGATTGTTTCAAACTAAAAAGATTTTGGTGTAAAGTAGTTTCTTTTGTTAATTCCATTTTTCATACCCGAGTAATGCCTGATCCATTAGCTTGTATGGGTTTAAACTTCCGTGTATGGTCGCTACATGCTGTCAAGAAAAAATCGTTCCCACTCCTTATTACGATTCTTAGTCGCTAGGAAATGTATTTTGATACATTGACTAAAAAATCAGCTCCACAACTAGCTGAAGTAAAACAAAAACTTCTACAAATGTTATATTTTGACAGAAAATATCCAAGGTTAGATATGCAATCAGGTATACATACATTTTTACAAAAATGGTCTTTATTTATAGAAGTGCTTGATACTCATACAAAGACACACATATTGTCAATATAGGAATACTCCTGCTATTATAGAACATTGATGTTGCCGCAATTAATCTTAATTAACATGGTATTACATAACTTATCTAGCTCCTTCTTGTAAGGTAGACTAGCCAGACAACATTCTTCTTAACTAAACCCTTTCCCTTCCCTTCTTTCCTGCTTTTGTCTTGTCTTGTCTAAAGTCTATTCTGGTGGTTTATTTTCTTTGGTTTACAAGTGTTATTACTAAAGTGTTTCATAATGTGTATAATTGCTATTATCGGCACTATTGGGAGTTTGACATAAATTTCGTAATTTCTTTAAAATGTTGAGAATTCATTTATTGCCGGACACTTTATTCTTTTCAATTCTTTTAAGGCTGTATACACTCTATACTTGCATGTTTTTGTATGTTTTTATATTTCTGCAAAAATTTGAATAAATGTATTTTTAAAAAAATGGATAAGAAAGCCGTTTCAACACAGGTGATGGCAATCATAGATTAAGAGGGCAGTCCAGGAACAGAGCATTTTGTCCCTCTTGGAAAGTGTCATGTTGGGAGGTATGAAAATGGTAATATTATCCCACAACATTTTTGTTATGTTATTCTAATTCTTTATTAACTACTTAAAATATTAACGTAAATAAATTAATACTAGTGTTCCTTCAAGGCTGTTTCAGCAGGGTGCTGCACCCTGCCCATTTTTTAAATGTGAAAAAGCACCCTGCCCTTTTTCAGTGCACCCTGCAGGATCATAAATCACCCCCTTGTATACAGAATGCAACAGTCAGAGTGCATGTTCCAATGTTATTGTCTACTCCCTGCGCATCTCTGAAACTGGAACACAATTTCTATCCTTAGCGAACTGGATGGCAGAGGAGGCACTGTAAATTACATCACTGCTGTGGCTGCCTGCATAACACAGCACTCTGCATAAAGCGTCACAGCAAAAATGTGCCCTTCAAAATAAAAATGTGCCCTCCTCTATGATCAGCACCCTGCCCTTAAAAAATCCTAGAGTGAACACTATAATACCCATATAGAACAGAGGTAAAAAATAACAAACCATTAACAGAATTATTCAACCAATCATTAGCTACAGGAGTAAATCCAGAGGACTCTAAAAGAGCGAACATAGGGCCTAATTCAGATCTGATCGCTTGGGCTGCTAATTTTGCTGTCCTGCGATCAGATAGTCCCCTCCTACAGGGGGAGTTTAAATTCGCCGTGCAAGTGTGCAATCGCATGTGTAGCTGGGCTGCAAAAATCCACTTTGTCTGTGCACAACCCAGGACTTACTCCTCCAGTGTGATGAGAACGGACTGATCGGGGCCGGAGCTGATGTCAGACACCCTCCCTGCAAATGCGTGGGCAAGCCTGCGTTTTCCAGAACACTCCAAGTAAACGCTCAGTTGCCACCCACAGACAGCCTCTTCCTGTCAATCACCTTGCGAATGCCCGTGCAATCGGATTTTTCACACCATCCTGTCGCTGACCGGCGATACCCGTTGTTGTTGTTGTCCGACGCGCGTGTGCATTGCGATGCATACGCATGCAGTTAGGATCTGATCGCCTGCTGTGCGAAAATGCACAGCAGCGATCAGATTTGAATTACCCCCATAGTCCCACTGCACAAAAGTGGAAGCAAGGAAGAGGCAAACAACTACAGACCAGTGAGTCTTACATCAGTGTAGGGGAATTGATGGAAACACTCTTAAAAGAAAGAGTTGTAGATTATCTCAAATCCAGCAATTTACAGGATCTTAAACAGCATGGATTCAATGGGGGGAGATCATGTCAAACAAACCTTATTGACTTTTTTGAGTGGATGACTAAAGTGATGGATAAAGGTGGAGCGGTGGATATAGCTTATCTAGACTTTAATAAGGCTTTTGACACTGTTCCACATTGCAGACTGCTAAATAAACTCAAGTTTGGGATTGGATACTAAGATTGTTGAATGGATAAGATCTTGGTTGCTGGATAGAAAACAGAGATTTGTAGTAATTGGAGTGCATTCACAGGAGGGAAATGTTACCAATGGAGTACCCCAGGGATCTATACTTGGACCAGTGCTTTTTAATATCTTTATTGGTGACATTGCAAATGGCATTAAAGGGAAAATATGCCTTTTTGCAGATGACACATTGTTATGCAACAGGGTAGACACACCAGGAGGGGCAAAACAAATGATTGAGGATCTAGGTAGACTAGAGAAATGGTTAAGAGTGTGGAAATTACAGTGTAATGCCAAAAATGTATAATAATGCACTTGGGTCTCTGTGACTGGATGATTCCATACGAAAGCCCTCACCGCCTCACTTCCCACCCCCCAGTTACAGAATGGAGATTTAGGTCACACGGGACCTGGCCAAATATGGTATTCCCACTTACCGTTAGTAACCATCTGTTACTGACTCCACCCAATGCGCAGTGTACTATGCTGCAACCACCAGACTCCTTGTTGCCGTGGCATCTGGAACCACGGGTCTGCTCTGTGTGCATCAACACGCTTTCTTACCAACCCTGTGTGGTGTTGACGAATCTCCCAATAGTCACTTGCCCAAGCACGGCACGGTAGCAGACGGAAGGCTGAGATTGGAGATGCTGAGTATACCCTGGACAGCTGAAGAACGGAGCTAGGTTTGGCCTAGTCCTGCAGGTCACAAGATTAAGCGGTTGTCTTGAGGCAGAAGATGTTTATTCGCTCAAATAGTTCTGAAAAGAACTTCAGCAATACAGCAAGATGTTTACAGCAGAGTGAAAATGGTATAATCCCTCTGGAGGCTCACAGGCCTCCTATTTTTATCACAAACCATCATACTATACCACAGGGGGTAAGCCCTCCCTGTCTTCTCCAACCAATCAGGTTATTGCACAAAATATAAATAAATACAAGTTACATTTCAAAAGGGTTATGAATTGGATAAAGCAATGTTCTGCTCCTTTTCATATATGAACCAAACCGGTGTGCTTTCCCAAACACAATCTGATTAACATGTTCCTGTCTCTTTCTCAAATGTAAATATAACTTGAATGTCAATTGCATTTATCCTCTCACCCCTAAACAAAGTTCTTGTAATTTAAACATAAATCTGCATCCTACATAATGCAGCATAGGAAATCTTAATTATTATTACACAAAACCCACTAGTTTGCATTCATAAAACACAATCTGATTTAGCATCCACTGTTGTCTTTCACATCTCCATGCAAAACCAATTTTGGCTTATCATACAACAGGAGATGCTGAAAGCACAAATGGTCTTCTTTCCAAACCTTAGTTTGCATCTCAAAGGAAATGTTTGCCCATCAAAAGCCTGCCAGTTGACTCATCCCCTGCTGCAGCTAGGACAATTAACATATGACTTTCTATGCAAAAATGTCTCAAGAACAATTGTGAAGGCCTTTTAGAACCAAAACAGCTTTCACATTCTAAGTGCTCATAGACCGTCAGTTGCCAAGAAAAGAAGGAGATTGCCTTTTTGGAGCACTCTTTTGAATTAATTAATATTATAATGATATGATTATTTATATTAAAATGTAACTTTTAATATTCTTATTAAAATATAAGGGGTATGAATTTATTTATATCTGTTATATATGTATGCACATATACAAGGTAAGTATTTGTGTCAAATCCTACAAAAGAGCTATTTTATTTGTTATATAGACATGTAACTGTCTTTGTGGTGAGTATTTTAAAAATACTCACCACAAAGACAGTTACATGTCTATATAATCTGCATTTTGCATCATGTCACTTACCGGTGCTGGCCTCCAGAGGTCATATCCTCAGCCTGGCAGCATGTTCCATGATTGCCTGCAATGTGCAGAGACTCTCTCCAGTGTGTAGCCCGCTTGCCCTACAGCATGTACCCCAATGTATACCCACCATCTCCAGATTATGAGAACCGCCATGACACCTGCAGTCAGCTGACTTGGTGCTATCCACTCCTGAGCACTGGAGTGCTCATATGACTTGATTCTCCAATCCCTGCTGACCAGGGGGTATATAGCCAGAGTTCCTGCTCAGTATCTTTGCCTTGAACAATGCATCACATCCTGTGAACAAGCATCTCCTGGCTCCAGTCTCCTGTCTTCAGAGATTCCCCTGTATCACTGCTCCGTGCAACTACAGGCACCAGCCATCCAGTTCAGTTGCAGTTCCATCTGCATTCTGCTCCAGCATTCACTAGCAGTCCCTTGAGACTATCCTGTGTCAGTGCTTTGTGGAACTACAGGCACCAGCCATCCAGTTCAGTTGCAGCTCAGTGTTCCGTGGAACTACAGGTACCAGCCATCCAGTTTGTCTTCAGCTTCAGCCACACTCTGCTCCTACAACCACTTGCAGTAAGAGACTGTCTCCAGGTGCTGCATATCATACTCACCTGTTTGGTTTTTTTTTTAAATTCAATAGTTTTTATTTGAGTTTTCGGAATTTACATCAACAATTCACACAAAAAACAAACTTAAACTACATACATACACAGAAAGCACATAAACAGCTGTACATATATAAGGCACATAGTACATCAAGTGAAGATAGTGTCTCGTAAATCACGCAGTCACAAAGTGTCGGCGTCTGAGCCTAACACCACTCAGATAAAACACTTCCAATATAGGCATAAGCATAGCAGAATGAACACATCACATCCCAATACAACACAGCAAGGCCGGCCGCGAGGGTATCCACCCCCATAAATACCACAATAAAATAAGGAAAGAATTGCAACTCTAGACTTTATTTATCCTTGAAATATTTTGAATCCATCCACCTGCCCCATATTGTAAACAATTTCCTCTCCACCTTCCTCGCCAGGAATACAAATTTTTCGTGTGCGACACAGTTTCGTTGACCAGGGATATCCAGGCCACAAGTGTCGGGGCCTCTCCCGCCAGCCACAGCCGGGCTATACAAACCCTAGCTAAGGCACATAGGTTAATAACATAACGCCTGCTAGGTGGATCTAGAGCCTCCTCATCCACAATCAGCAGCGTACATAGTGTTGGCGTACATATGGAGGAGGGAACACCCGTATCGCATATGGTGCGTATAACGGCCGTCCAAAACCGAGACACGCAAGGGCATACCCAGAGTAGATGCCAGAAGTCGGCACCCTCGGCTCCACATTTAGGGCACCGTGAGTTATGGGACCCCCCAATATGTGCCAGCCTCACCGGGGTCATATACACTCTATGCAGGATGTATAATTGTATTTGCTGGTACCTAACAGAGGAAGTGGAGATCCGATGGGCTCCCACAGCAGTATTCCATGCATCGTCTGATAACATACCCACATCTGACTCCCACCTACTCCGAAGAGCAGTTAGAGGGTCCATATGATGCATCTGGAGAATACGACTATATATCTTAGAAACTAGATGTCCTGAGTCCAGCGTCTGCAACATTAATTTGACCGGGGAATCAGCAAGCACCGGAGGGCCCTTTGGAAACTGGGCAGCCAAAGCATGTCTCAGCTGAAGAAACCGGAAGAAAAACCGTGTGGGGACATTATGTGTCTGTTGAAGTTGTTGGAATGAGGCATCACTATATAAATGTCCTAAAGAGTGCACTCCCCAGTTACCCCAAACCTCCCGAACCTGCAGCCGACACAGCTCTGGCAACCCGTAGGCGTTGTCCAGTGGGGTATCAGGATCAACACCGTGGCCACGCATCACAGAGTGCACCAGTTTCCATATTAAGATGGATTGTTTAATCAGTGGCATTGTGGACATTTTGACGCTACCACAAAGGAGTAGCTGTAATGGGGTGCCCCCAGGATAGTCTTGGTGCAGCATCAGCGAGTGCAAAGCCAGGGCATCGAGGTCGGTAACCCACTCCCAGACATGCGCCAGCTGCGCCGCATAGTAATAAAAACGAAAGTTGGGGAGAGCCAAACCCCCCATTTCACGTGACCTGGTTAGAGTATCCAATTTCAAACGTGCCCGCTTACTAGCCCACACCAAGGAGGAAAGCAACCCATTTATTTGTTTAAAAATCTTCTGTAGAATATAAACGGGAGAGTGCTGCAGGACATATAGAAGTTTGGGCTGGAAGACCATTTTTACCATGTTAACCCTCCCCGTGACCGTTAGAGGCAGTTTTCCCCACGCCTTCACCCGACTACGGAGATACGATATTTGTGGGGTAATATTTAGGGAGGGGAATTTTTGAGGGTCATTAGACACCCAAATGCCCAGATATTTGAAGGAGTCTACCCATCGCAGCGGAAGAGCCACCATCGGGGAGGCAGGAATTTCACCCCGAAGTGGGATAATAAAGGATTTCTCCCAATTAATCATGAGCCCAGAGTATCGCCCGAACTCAACAATAATTTCCAAAATCCTAGGCATAGACTCAGCATAGCGATCCACAAACAGCAACACGTCATCAGCGTATAAGGCCACCCTGTCCTCACGTGCACCCACCTTAAAGCCAGAGATCCCCGCATCCGCCCTCAGGAGGCACGCAAGGGGTTCAATGGCCATAGCAAACAGAGTAGGAGACAGTGGGCAGCCCTGTCATGTACCTCTAGATAGGGGAAAAGAATGGGATACGAATCCATTAACCGTCACTCTCGCCGACGGAGAGGAATACATCAATCGAACATATTTAATGAAGTTTGGGCCTATACCAAATCTACGCCTAACTTCCCACAAATAAGCCCACTCCACCGAATCAAAAGCCTTTGCGGCATCCAACGAAACAACTATGGAGGAAGTAGGCTCCCTATGGGGGATTTGTAGATGGGTAAACAGACGTCTAAGATTAATGGAGGTCGATTTATTGGGCATAAATCCCGTCTGATCCGGGTGTATAATATGAGAAATAACTGTGTTCAATCTGCCAGCCAGCACCTTAGCCAGAATTTTAATATCAGTGGGTAGGAGGGATATAGGGCGATAGGACTCAACTCTCTTAAGGTCCTTGTCAGGCTTAGGGAGAGCCACAATCACTGCCTCCGCCATAGACGGGGGGAGAGACTCCTGCGCAAAAATTTGGCCATATAACTCAAGTAAGCGAGGGACAAAGAAATCCAGGTGGTGCCCATATACCTCAGAAGGTATACCATCCAAGCCCGAGGCTTTACCACTAGGGGAGGCCTTAATAGCAGCCAAGATTTTATCGGAAGAGATAGGTGACTCCAACAGGTCACAAGCCTCGCTAGATAGGGTGGGGAAACAAACATTGTCTAAATAATCGTTTAGGTGCGACTGAGTACACTCCAGTTTTTAGATTCATACAGGCGGCTATAATAGGATACAAATTCAGCCGCCATTTGTGGAGTCTGAGTCAGGGACATGCCGTCAGAGTTCACAATCTCAACCACCACACTATTAGGTCTATCACCCCGGGCCAAAGAGGCCAGGTACGTCCCCGGCCTATCGCCAGTAGCGTAGAAAGCATGGGATGAGAAAAGGAGTCTATGCTGAGTCTTCTCCATTAGATAATCCTTCCATTCCCTCTGAGCCGATAACCAGGCTAACTTAGAGCTGTTTAAAGAATCTTGTAAGTATTGCATTTCTGCAGCAACACTCTGGGCCTCCAACACCGCCTCCCGTCGCTTATAGAAGGACTTCAAACTAGATACCCGTTTAATCAAACTCCCCCGGAGAAAGGCCTTAAACGTGTCCCATAGAGTAGAGATAGCCGTTTCGGCACTATTTAATTCAAAAAATTCCCGCCATGCGGCCACTAGGTCAGAGCCGTCCCCCATGTGAACGAGCCAAAATGGATTAAATTTCCATACAGCTTGGCCCCTAGAGCAATTAAAATCTAGGGTAAAGGTCAACGGGGAGTGATCAGATATACCCCTAGGCCCTCATTCCGAGTTGATCGCTCGCAAGGCGATTTTAGCAGAGTTGCTCACGCTAAGCCGCCGCCTACTGGGAGTGTATCTTAGCTTCTTAAAATTGCGACCGATGTATTCGCAATATTGCGATTACAAACTACTTAGCAGTTTCAGAGTAGCTTCAGACTTACTCGGCATCTGCGATCAGTTCAGTGCTTGTCGTTCCTGGTTTGACGTCACAAACACACCCAGCGTTCGCCCAGACACTCCCCCGTTTCTCCGGCCACTCCTGCGTTTTTTCCGGAAACGGTAGCGTTTTTATCCACACGCCCCTAAAACGCCGTGTTTCCGCCCAGTAACACCCATTTCCTGTCAATCACACTACGTTCGCCGGAGCGAAAAAAAAGCCGTGAGTAAAAATACTATCTTCATTGTAAAATTACTTGGCGCAGTCGCAGTGCGAATATTGCGCATGCGTACTAAGCGGAATTTCACTGCGATGCGATGAAAAATACCGAGCGAACGACTCGGAATGAGGGCCCTAGTCTCATATCTAATGTTACCAACCCGGGGAACCATGTCGCTCGAGAGGAGGGCCAGGTCGATCCTGGAGAACGAAGAATGGGAGTGAGAGAAACAGGAGTATTGTTTAAGAGACGGGTGTCTCAATCTCCAAGGATCGACCAGGCCCAACCCAGATACCACATTTGCAAAAGTGGACTTCCCATGACATGCAGCAGACGGAGACACAGAGAGCCTGTCCATCGCCGCGTCTAGCACATTGTTGAAATCCCCGAGGCAAATAACCGATATCCCGGGGGATGAGGCCATGAACCCAGCAGCCTTCTTAAGAACATCAGGAGAGTAGGGAGGGGGCACATATACAGCTATAAGGAGGACCGGGACATAGAATAGTCTACATTTCAAAAACACATATCTCCCCCATGGATCCGTCTGCATAGACTCCAGCACAAAGGGGACGGTCCGCCTAATAAGGACTGAAACACCATGAGAGGCAGAAGTGTGCATGGAGTGGTACGCCCATCCCACCCATGGCCTTTTCAGTGAAAGAATCTTACTCCCCACCAAGTGCGTTTCCATAAGGCAGATGACATCAGCGGCATAATTTTTGAGCTGTCGGAGTACCAAAGACCTCTTAACTTTATCATTAAGCCCTCGTACATTCCACGCTAATACTTTAATCCCAGCCATAATGCACTGAAAGTAAAATAAATGCAACACCTCACGGCCAGCCAAGTCTGCCACGCGTAAATTCAGTTTCCAGACACCAATGCTTAAATAGTACAGCCACAAACCATATCCATTCACAACATACACTTTCACACAAAAAGTAACTACAACCCAGAGCCTTCCCCCACCCCCCTCCCTGTATACCACCCCCAACTTGCAGCATACCTGGATCCCAAAACTAAATGCAAGTACCTAAAAATTCAAAGAAATAAAACTTCTTAGCACCATAAGTTAGTGCAAACACTCCTTAATCGGGGCCAGGAATATAATGACTCTCGGGAGAAATAGAGATAGCCTCCAGCCATCAACCACCACCCCCCACCCCCCCCCCCCCCGAAAAAAGGAGGGGAAATCATAGAGATCCACCCCCTAGGTCTGATCATACCCAAAATAAAACATACACAGATATCAAAGAGCCAAACATATCAAGCCAAGAATATACCCCCCCCCCCATCCCCCCAAAAGAAAAACGAAAACCAGGAGATAAGAAAAATTCAAAAGCATACCAGAGATATCATAGTAGGCAAGCGAGCAATCATATACCCTGTCTCAACCGTGGGAACAGAGTAGCGGAGATAGAGTGGACATTAACAACAATCATCCACCCCCGCATCCTATCGCTTCACAGTAAATAGCTGACATATACAAAGCAATCATAGTAAATTATAAGACAATAAGAAAAATAGCACAAAAAAGACAAAAAAAAAACATGAGAAAGTCAGCATCAGGGCTAGGCCCGGAGGTTCACGGATTTGCAAGAGCACGCCTCGCTGGGAACCGTCTGTCCAGCCATACCATGGCCTCACGAGGAGTTGTGAAAAACGTTGTTTCCCCATCAGCCACCACCCGCAGCTTGGACGGAAAGAGCATGGCATATGGTAGGTCAAGTTCACGGAGCCTCCTCTTAACCGGCAGGAACTGAGCCCTTTCCTTCTGCACATCCACCGCAAAATCCGGGAATACTGATATAGGCGACCCATTCCATTTCAACGGGCCCTTGGTACGAGCCAGCCTCAAAACTGTGTCCCGGTCACGGAAGAGGAGGAACCTAGCAATAAAGGTGCGGGGTGGAGCCCCTGGAGGCAGCGGGCGCATCAGAACTCTATGGGCCCGTTCAACAGTGAAGTAAGGCGAAAACTCCTCAGATCCAAAAGCATCCCGGAGCCATTTTACAAGAAATTCTTCGGGAGCTGATCCCTCTTCCTTCTCGGGCAGACCAATGAAGCGGACATTATTGCGCCGCAGATGTCCCTCCATGTCCGTCAGCTTTTTGCGCACATCTGTCATCTGAGATTCCAGAGCATCAGTGCGTCTACCCAGCGGACCGACAGAGTCTTCAACATTGGATATACGGGTCTCAGCCTCTCCCACTCTCTCTCTCACCCTCTGCAGGTCCTGATGAATAATGGAGA
Organism: Pseudophryne corroboree; assembly: GCF_028390025.1. Lineage (NCBI taxonomy): Eukaryota > Metazoa > Chordata > Amphibia > Anura > Myobatrachidae > Pseudophryne > Pseudophryne corroboree. The sequence goes on along the minus strand of NC_086448.1, from coordinate 438,963,492 downwards.
GATCGGATTGTACTTGTCCGATTTTATCAGCCAGACGCGCCTCGCTGGAAGTCACCGCTTCCAGTACTCTCTGCAGTGCGGCATCCGGAGGGTCAGAAGAGGCAGAACTGTACGCAGGTGACGGGGGCGATGCCTCAGATCTTACAGTCTCCCCCCTCCGTTGCTGAGATCCAGGGTCACGAACAAACTAATCCATTGCCCCCGCAGACGCGCCAGTCTGGCGACCCTTCACCATTTTGGATAGCGCGGTGACGGTCCCTCCGATCAGCAGGGTATATCCAAGCAAATACAGGCGAAGAAGGATGCCCACACCTCCACCTTATACACCGGCCAGTGGGTGCGAGAGTGTATATAGATATGTATAGATATAAATAGACAACAGGGCCAGAGTCTCCAGGAAAAATGCAAAGTGTCCGCCTAAGCAGGGATGTAGGGACTGCCACCCCCAAATAACTCTGTATAACGTATAGGATCAGTCCCCCGGCAGTAAACTCCAGACACAGCAAGTAAGCTCGCTCCACAGCCGATTCGGGCCGGGTCAGCGGGCCATAGGAGGGAAGCAGGAGGGGGGAGGAAACTGTGTATGCAGCCCAGTGGTCTCCCAGCTAGCACAGCCGAGGCTCCAGACGTTAACTCTCCCCACACTAATTAGTGCACGGCCCGCGTACCCGACTCCAGTATGGCTGAGGTCACACAGCAGCAGGGGGTCTAGATAGTGGCCGCTATGGCAGGCAGGCAACCAGCAGTTCGCGGAATGGCCGCACGCCCCTCCGGACTTCACCCTCGGCTAAGAGGCAGCGTAGTCCCGCGGTCTGTGTTCGGGTGCCCAAGCCGGCTGCAGCGGGCGGCGGCGGATAGCGGGAGCCGCACTTCCGGTCCTCCGTACAGCGCGAGTCCACGGCTACAAGACGCTGCAGGGTGCTCCTCACAGGACTCCCCCGGTCACTGCAGAAGGCCGACGGGTCAGTATAGGAGAGCCCGGCGCCCCCCTCGTTCAGTCATTCAGCTGGCCGCAGCGGGGGGTATCGGGGAGATGAAGCCAGACTTCCGGTTCCAGCACGAGGCAGCAGTCACAGCGTAGGTCAGGGCCCACCGACACAAGGCTCCAGAGCCTCCGCAAATAGTGGCAGCAGGCTCCAGCCCATTCCAGGGGGGGCAGGAGGTATTAACACACTGATGACCCCAATATCAGACCCAGGGGGGGAGTGCAGGATATATATTTAGGATGTGATGGCCGGAGAGCTGCACAAAGCAAGTGCTACTCCATGCCCGTCCAGGCCACGCCCCCTCACCTGTTTGTTTTTACTCTGCATCAGCACTGTGCTATTTAACCTGCACTAAAGCATCCATCTTAAAGTTCAGCTGTCTCCTGCAATAACCTAACCTGGTTCTATTGTATGCAAGCATTGCCTATTGACTGTGGAGATCTGTGGCAAGTTCCTATCGGTTTCCAGGCCGATCATCTGCATTATCAATTGCCTGTATAATCCTGTTGCAAGTTACTATCTGTTTCCAGGCCGATCATCTACATTACGAATTGTCTATACAATTCCTGTTTCAAGTTACCATTGGTTTCCAGGCCGATCATCGATATTGCCAAGTATCTGTGTGTTTATTCTAAGTTGTCACCATCGGTTCCCAGGCCGATAGTCATCTGTTCCTGTTCACCATCGGCTCCTAGGCCAACCATCAATAGTTCCTGTTCACCATCGGTTCCCAGGCCGATAGTCATCTGTTCCTGTTCATCATCGGTTCCCAGGCTGACAGTCATCTGTTCATCATCGGTTCCCAAGCCGATCGTCATCTGCTCCAAGTCTCCATCGGTTACCAGACCAATCATCGGTAACTCCAAGTCAAAATCGGTTCCCAGACCGGTCATTGGTTGCTCCTAGTTACCATCGGTACCCAGACCGAACTATCTCTAAGTGACTGTTTATTTCACAGACTCTATCAGCTTCCATGCTGAATCATACGTTTACATTTACATTGCTCCAGTTACTTATATTTCCTGTGTGTACTCAATAAATACCATTTGTGCACATGCGCAGGAACTTACTTCAGACTCCTCGTTTCCTCCATCGCACTGCCACTGACCCACTAGTGACCCCTCCAGGAACAGATAGAGACACACACCTGACAGTTTGTTCAAGGCCCATGGACTCGGACGGTGGTCAGAGTGTGGGGTCAGGGGCCCTCCAAGGTCTTGCATCATGACTCGATGGTCAAAAGGCTGCACAACAGCAAGTGATCCTGTTTCTACAGGGAATGTCTACCCGCTTGGATACTTTGCAAAAATCCCTTCCAAGTTCCATTTCTCCTCCGGTTCCTGTTCAAGTCACTCCTGTTCCAGTTATTCCAGCTTCTTCTGCACAATCCATTCCTATGGTTGGATCTCGTTCAAGTCAGTCCTATGGCACTCCCTTTAAAGCTAATTCTCCTGAGAGGGCGACTTCCTCCTTCAAAGGTTCCTGGACTTCTCTGTCTTCTGCTGTGAAACTTGAACCAATGAGGACTCTCTGTCATCTATTGGAACAACTTCAAAGTCTTCTATCAAGAGTTACTCCAATATAACCTGAAATCCTAGGAGGTGCTTTAAACACCATAAAAAGTCCTGCTCATCCTACTGAGACTAATTCAACCACTGTGTCAGACTTTCTTAAAACTAAAGTCTCTCCTCCTGTGCAGAGAGAGGGTAGATTCCAGAGCTACCCGTGCTCCAAACTTTCGGAAGCTGAATGCCGGCATCGCAAGCAGCTTCACCTCTGTTTCTATTGTGGGAGTTCTAGTTACCTCATTAAAGACTGTTCTCTCCGTAAGTCAAAAGTTGGTGACAGGTCCCCCAGTTCTTACCTGCAAACCTTCCTGTGTATTGTCTACAGTTCCAGTTTCCTCAATTCTGGACAGGATTGTACAAAAAGTCTACAATTGGGGTCCTGTGAAAAATAGGATCAATTCCAAGTTCAGAAATCAAAAGAGACTTCAGCCCCAGGTGGGGCATCTGGTGTTGTGACCCCAGAAGAGGTATCTGATGTTCAGATTCCAGAAGCGGCATCCGGGCATGCTACTCAAAGAAGTGTGTCTGATCTGTTAACCCCAGGAGGGGTCATTGGAGTTTCAGCCTCAAGAGAGTTATCCAGGACCAAGATCCCAGGAGGAATTGCTCTGGCTGGGCCACCTTGGGGCATCACCACCTTACATTTACTTTTAACACTTATATCACATTGTGTTTGCTTTATATTTATGTAGCTTTTTTCACATATCTTTTACACTTATAACACTGCTCAGCTAAACTTCACATTCTAACACTCTGACACTTTACTGCTGTCCTCTTCTTTTCTTTTACATTCAGCAGCCTCTTTCATTTGCTTAACACTGATCTTTCACTCCTATCCTTTTTCTGTGTGATGCCCTGGGGTGGTTTGGCTGGGGTGGTCTGGGGGTGCTCTGCGTCCTGGAGGTGAACCCCTATAGTGTTAGGAACCTGTCCAATGAGGTCACCGTGAAGCAGGTGGGCAGGCTCATATACTGGCCAATATATGCCAAGAACCTCAAATATTATATTATGGTTATAATTTTAATGGTGTATGGTGCACCTGCACCCTTTGTTCCTATGTTGTAGTAGTGGAATTCTTAAAGCCACAGATGCAGACATGAACTTTTGTTCATCATATTCTGAGAGTGCTACCAGCTCTGTACAGCTCCAAGATGGATCATCTGAACATCCAGATTCTGTTTATAAAGAGTCAAGTATCTATGGACCTAACCCAGTTCCAGCCATCGGTCAAAAGACTCCACTGGTTCCAGCCAGCCCAAGTAGCTCTGTTTCCAATGATGAGCTACCTCCTTTGGTTCCAACCGATTCCAGCATCTTTGGATCTAATCCAGTCCCATCCGTCAATCCGAACACTCCTCCGGTTCCAGCCAGTTCAAGCTTTTCCGGTCCCATCCGTCTGTCCGGATCAGCCTCCTTCGGTTCCAGACGATTCAAGTATCTCTGGACCCAATACGGTTCCATCCGTAGGTCCAAAGACTCAGCTGGTCCCAGCCAGTTCACGTTCGTCTGGACTCAATCTGGTCCCATCCACATGTCCGGTTCAGTCTCCTTCGGTTCCAACCGATTCAAGCATCTTCAGATCTAATCTGGTCCTATCCATCAATCTCACTTAAACAAATCCCTCTTGCGCTATAATAAAATATAATATGGCTGAGTATTCAACAAATCAAACTTAATTTTTTAAAAATATTATATTTTAATATATAGAAATTCAATATTTCACAAAAATGACTAGACCGGTCTTGTATATAACAACATAAAAACAAATATCATAAATTAAGCATTCTAAAGGAGGTGGATCCTAAAGTGTTTCTGTGCACAGAAAAATGCTAAACTCCAGTTGTAACTCAGTCCATAAGAACAGGTCCACTGATGTAATCAATCCCAGCTGTATTAGGAACCTGTGTAACACTCAAGATTCCTGGAACATTACTGGGGATCTAAAGTTCCAGTTTAGCTTGCCACTGGTAGATATAATTGTAATGACTAACAGCGCTCCACAACGAAGCCTTACGTGCGGCTTTCAACAGCAATGACGGCACGGAGAGTCCCGGTATCCAACGAGGCGGTCTCTGGCTGCGGGACCAGGCACCAATGCTGGCACCTGTTTGAAAGCACCCGATCTCCAGGCTCTGTGAGATCTCACCTCTATATGCCTCGTGCAGGCACCGTAGCACGGTCTCTCTCCTCTCCAGTCTTTTAATGGCAGATGTATTATATGGACAACAGTGGCAAGGTATACGGCCAATAATGAGTGCAGGGGGCCAAAATTCTGACGCGTTTCGCTCCTCTCCTGGGGGCTTTATCAAAGAATCCATCAATCTGAAGACTCCACCGGTCCCAGCCGGTTCAAGCTTTTCTGGACCCAATCCGGTCCCATCCGTCTGTCCAGATCAGCCTCCTTCGGTTCCAACCAATACAAGTATCCCTGGACAAATCCCGGTTCCATCCGTCTGTCCAAAGTTGCCTTTGGTTCCTAACGATTCCAGTTCCTCTGAATCAGATCCTGTTCACTCCAGTGTTTCAAGTAAGGAACTCCTGTCAATATGTCCAGAGTCCACAGTTCTTACAGATATTGCAATTGCCTCAACCCAGATGGAGGCTCTAAGCATCTCATCCCAAGATGAAGCTTCTAGTGTTCAGTCAACTTCAGCTGGGAACTCCTGTCAGTCAGTTCTGGAGATGACGTCCTCTCTCCACCCTAGAGCATCTCAAGTTGATACTACTCCTACTTCTGAATGCTTATTCCGGTCCTCCACTCTCAAGTGTCCTACATTGTTTTCTGAGACTTCAATTGACATTCAGCCTTCCAAGTGTCCACTTGATACTCAAGCTCCAATTTACTTTGATGGTGATTATGCTCAGTTCCATGCATTAACGAGCCAATACCTCGCTGTTACTGTATCTGGATCTTCAATGAGTCTCCAGTCAATGCAATCAGATATGTTCTCCTATTCTTTTAGAGGTCAAGCACTGGATTGGGGAAATCCCCTCAGTGAATCTAAAGATCCGCTACTGAATGATCTTTCCGCCTTCCTTGAAGCAGTACAACAGGAGTTTGCTCCAAAGTTAGGCCGTTTGAAGCCATCTGGGCATTCTGCCCAATTTGTCAACAGTCTGCCTATTCCTAAATCCTCCCCAGCATCACTTTCTGTTCAAGATCAGGCTTCGTTAGACCAAGTTATCAAAGACTTCCACACTGCGAAGAAAGGAAACATCGCAAAGTTAAAACAAGGATCTCAGACTTTGGATTTTAAAGTTGCATATACTTCCATGTCTCCATCTTACAGCAACACGTATGAAAGTATTGAGTCCTCAGGTTCAGCATCTACTCAGTCTTCTGAAAAGTCTTTCACTTTTCAGTTTTTCGATCCAATGCTTTCCAAGCATGATCAGGCTTTGTTGAATCAATGCATCAGAGATTTCCAGAGTTACAGAAATTGGAGAACTTCAAAACCAGGTCAAAGTCTACCTTCTGTTGACGTAAGAGTTGGTTACGCCTCAGTTAACTCCATTCCTGGTGACTCACATAGTTTGAAATGTTGACACAGATATTGTTGTTCCTAAACAAAAGACTTTCATGACCACACTAAACCTGGACTCTGACTCTGAAAGTGAGTTTGTTGATGACGACTCAAGTTACATTATGGGAGGTTCTATCCTTTATAGCTATGTCTTCTCCCAGGAAGAAATTTCAGTACTGTCAATAAGATCTGTGGATTCTCCAAGGAATGTTCTTCACGGATATCAATCGAGTTATCATAAAAATACAGTTTCATGTATCAAGTGTCCTCAAACTTCAGTTCCTAGGGAAGTTTCTTATGCAATTGGTCCATTGGACTTACTAGATGAAGTAAATTCTGTCTTAAATGACGGTGAATGGTCTACTTGTTCTGATGCCAAAAGTCTTTCTTCCGAAGATGAAAGTTGGGAGGACTTTTGAGGACTTCTGCTTTTGTGTATTCCTAAGTTCTTCTTCAAGGATCCTCAAGTTCCAGCGTGGGTGTTTGGTGCCCACCCATAAAAGGGGGGGGGGGGGGGTACTGTCAGGAATCTGCATTTTGCATCACGTCACTTATCGGTGCTCTGATGTGCTGGCCTCCGGAGGTCACATCCTCAGCCTTGCAGCATGTTCCATGATTGCCTGCAATGTGCAGAGACTCTCTCCAGTGTGTAGCCCGCTTGCCATACAGCATGTACCCCAATGTATACCCACCATCTCCGGAGTATGAGCACCGCCATGACACCTGCAGTCAGCTGACTTGGTGGGTATCCACTCCTGAGCACTGGAGTGCTCATATGACTTGATTCTCCAATCCCTGCTGACCAGGGGGTATATAGCCAGAGTTCCTACTCAGTATCTTTGCCTTGAACAATGCATCACATCCTGTGAACAAGCATCTCCTAGATCCAGTCTCCTGTCTTCAGAGATTCCCCTGTATCAGTGCTCCGTGGAACTACAGGCACCAGCCATCCAGTTCAGTTGCAGCTCCATCTGCATTCTGCTCCAGCATTCACTAGCAGTCCCTTGAGACTCTCCTGTGTCAGTGCTTTGTGGAACTACAGGCACCAGCCATCCAGTTCAGTTGCAGCTCAGTGCTCCGTGGAACTACAGGTACCAGCCATCCAGTTTGTTTTCAGCTTCAGCTACACTCTGCTCCTACAACCACTTGCAGTAAGAGACTGTCTCCAGGTGCTACATATTATACTCACCTGTTTGTTATTTCTCTGCATCAGCACTGTGCTATTCAACCTGCACTAAAGCATCCAGCATAAATCTCAGCTGTCTCCAGCAATAACCTAACCTGGTTCTATTGTTGTATGCAAGCATTGCCTATTGACGGTGTAGCTCTGTGGCAAATTCCTATCGGTTTCCAGGCCGATCATCTGCATTATCAATTGCTTGTATAATCCTGTTGCAAGTTACTATCGGTTTGCAGGCCAATCATCTGCATTACCAATTGCCTATAAAATTCCAGTTTCAAGTTACCATTGGTTTCCAGGCCGATCATCGATATTGCCAAGTATCTGTGTAAAGCTCAGTTTCAAGTAATCATCGGCTTACAGGCTGACCATCGTTTATTCCAAGTTGTCACCATCGGTTCCCAGGCCGATAGTCATCTGTTCCTGTTCACCATCGGCTCCTAGGTGACCATCAATAGTTCCTTTTCACCATCGGTTCCCAGGCCGATAGTCATCTGTTCCTGTTCATCATCGGTTCCCAAGCCAATCGTCATCTGCTCCAAGTCTCCATCGGTTCCTCCAAGTCACTATCGGTTCCCAGACCGGTCATCTGTTATTACCAGTTACCATCTGTACTGAACTATCTCTAAGTGACTGTTTATTTCACAGACTCTATCAGCTTCCATGCTGAATCATACGTTTACATTGCTCCAGTTACTTATATTTCCAGTGTGTACTCAATAAATATAATTTGCTGACTTCAGCCTCCTCGTTTCCTCCATCGCACCGCCACTGACCCACTAGTTACCCCTCCGGGAACAGATACAGACACAGACCTGACACGTGGTAACTTAATTACAGCACCAATTAGACCGCATACTAGCACATATCAGGGATTTTGTAGGTAGGCAAATCCAAATTCGCAATAAGTATGTATTTTATTGCTGATAGCGGCTGTAAAAACAGATAGGTCTGCAAATTTTCATGGATCCTATGTATTTTTGTGTGAAAAAGGAACCTTTTTCGGGCAGAAAAAACAGGCGCTAATCGGATAACCCAGAGAGAAAAAAAATAGATGCAAAATAAAATAAAAAATCCCGAAAAATTTCTGGTCAAATTGGATACCCCCATAGAGGGTATTCAATTACCTGTGGTCATTTACTGTGAGTAATTGATTCACCAGTGGTTATCCCATTGTCCCCGAAGAGCCGGCACGAGCAGCAGCTTACCAAGGATTTTGTTAAGCGCCTGCTTTTCGGGAACCTGAATGTGAAAACACACAGGTTTCACTGAACCTGTGTGTTTTCATGAGAAAATTGAGTTTTTATGGGTGACTTAATCGGGGTATCCGGACTCCAGGTCGACAGCACAAAGGTCGACACACCTTAGGTCGACGCCAATTGGTCGACACACCTTAGGTCGACATGTACAAATGGTCGACATGGACAAAGGGTCGACAGGAACAAGGTCGACATGGAAAAAGGTCGACATGAGTTTTTCACGGTTTTTTTCTGTTTTGGAACCTTTTCATACTTAACGATCCACGTGGACTACGATTGGAACGGTAAAGTGTGCCGAGCGAAGCATGGCGAGCGAAGCGAGCCATGCGAGGGGACGCGGTGCACTAATTGGGGTTCCCGGTCACTCTACGAAGAAAACTACACCAAAAAAACATAAAAAACTCATGTCGACCTTTTTCCATGTCGACCTTGTTCCTGTCGACCTTTTGTCCACGTCGACCTTTTGTCCATGTCGACCTAAGGTGTGTCGACCAATTGGTGTCGACCTACGGTGTGTCGACCTTTGTGCTGTCGACCCTCAGTCCCAGACCCCTTAATCGGATAGCCTATAAGAAAATATCAGCGAAACATTGGGAAACATTGGGAAAAACGGATGCATTTCACGCCCAATGTTCTTTCGTCCCTAATTGTACTGTAGATTTTTTTTTTTATATTTCTTTTTCAGGGTTACTATAGGTATACTAGCAGGCCCTTACTGCCCCACTTGCTGGTACTTGTGGTTCTCTAAGCACTAGCATGTGAGGGAGGGTTGCTGTGACCTCTAGTACCCTTGTAAAAGACAATTAGCGGGATGCACTAAGAATGCGGAACTCATTCCACCACACATCGCGTCGTCATCACCTTGGTACTAATCAAGTATGCACTAATATATGCGATTAGTACTGCAATTGGAAGAGCTGTCCTTTGCAATGCACTCCTGTCACTGGACTTCCGGGTGTCACTCTCAGGAGTCCATCTGTGTATGCACATAGAGATGCTGCAGCTGCGGGGCATGCTTGGAGGGATCCAATCGGATCCCTCTCACAGCACAGTGCGCAAAGAAGCCCATATGCTTCCATAGGGTAACGCCAGCAAAACCCTCTGCACTGAAGCTCTGGGATGCAGGGGTTGTACCACATTTTTCTTTTCATGCATCCCACCCAATATTACTTAAAATCTATCTATAACTGAAAGTGGGGGATAGCCCTGGGCTTTAGCCCAGATCTGGGGTACACTGGAGAGGGAGGGACCCCTCTTTCCCAGTAATCCACGGCCTGGGCTGACTAGTTCGGGGAATTAATGCTTTGGCCAGGGTGACCCTGTGAAATGTGTACCCTGGCTATGGTGTTTACCCCTCCTTTTAGTGGAGGCCAGTGCTGGTTCTAAAAATATAGGGGGCCCCTACTCATTTTTTTCACCTTATTCTTTAGAACCAGGGCCATCTCTAAAAGCCCAGTGATGGTTTATAAATACGTGGGACTCCTACACATTTTGTTTACCTTTTTTTTTTTTTTAACCAGGGCCGGCTCAAAGAGGCAACGGCTGGTTATGTTTATTTTTCACATTCTTTACTTTTACATAGAGAAGCACTGCACAGATCACACTGATCTGTGCAAACTTCTGCAGAATACGCACACAGGCAGGACTATTCAATTTGAGCACAAACCTTTGTGCCTGGCTCCCCCACTTCCTTTCCTCTGACATCTCCACCATTATCATGGGAGATTTCAATATTGCTATTGATAGTCCAAAATCTGCTGCTCATGCCTCCAAACTACTCTCTCTAACCTCCTCGCTTGACCTCTCACAATGGACTGACTCCTTTACTCATCAGGAGGGCCACTGCCTTGATCTAGTATTCACCAGACTATGGGGGTCATTCTGAGTTGATCGTAGCTGTGCTAAATTTAGCACAGCTACGATCGTAAACTCAGACATGCGGTGGGACGCCCAGCACAGGGCTAGTCCGCCCCGCATGTCAGTGCAGCCCCCCCCCCCCCCCCCCGCACAAATACAAAAGCATCACACAGCGGCGATGCCTTTGTATTTGAGGAGTAACTCCCGTCCAGCGCAGCTCCTGGGGCTGGCCGGGAGTTGCTCGTCGCTCCCGCTGGCCGCAGCGGCTGCGTGAGACGTCACGCAGCCTCCGTGGCCCGCCCTCCCAACAGTCCAGCCATGCCTGCGTTGGCCGGACCGCTCCCCCTAAACGGCGGCTTAACGCCGCTGTTCAGCCCCCTCCCGCCTAGCGACCGCCTCTGTCTCAGATGCGATCGCTAGGTAACGAAAGCTGCCATGCGCCGGTGCACTGCAGCACCGGCGCATGCGCAATTCCAACCCAATCGCTACACTGCGACAAACTGCAGCGAGCGATCGGGTCGGAATGACCCCCTATGTTCAGTTTCTGAATTTACTAACACACTTTTTTTCCTCTTTCAGATCACAACCTTAACACCTGCATGCTCTCTTCTAATAGTTAAAATTCAGTGTCACTGACATCCTTTAATCCTCCTCAAATCCGCAGAAATATTAATGCAATTAATCTCCAAGAACTTTCCACCTCACTCCAACAACTGCTTTCACCTATTTCTACATTTACTTCTCCTGAGATGGCTGTATCACACCTGAACCAGACTCTAGAGATATCCCTTGATGAAGTAGCTCCAGCTACCCATCACACTCCATATAGGCCTAGATGTCAACCGTGGTACTCTAAAGTAACAAGACACCTACATAAACTGTCACGTATAGTTACACGCCAGTGGCGTAAATCTCGTATTCCAGGTGACTTTCTCACATATAAGACTATCTACCACTCTTATTGTAATGCACTGGACACTGCCAAACAAACATATTTCCGAACTCTCATCTCTGCTCAAACCTCTAACCCCAAACGGCTTTTTAATACATTTAAATCACTTCTCAACACTCCGTCACCCAACCCACCAGCCACTATCAAGACACAAGATCTTACTTCCTTTTTCAAGGACAAGATTGATAAAATCCAAGATGAAATGGTATGCTCTTCCTTAACCAGTGACCTACGTAATTCCCTACCTGAACCCTCAACCCTGACCCAACAAATGAAGATAAAGTATCAACACTCTTCTCATCCTGCTACTCTACTACCTCTTCTCTTATCTTATACCCTAACAAATAAGTAAAGCTCTGTCTCCTGTGCTCATCCCAACCTTAACAAACATCTGTAATCTTTCTCTCTCTCTCACTACTGGTATCTTTCCATGCACGATTACAGGACTTTCTTCGGGCTGCCACTCTGTGGAATGCCCTACCACGCAGAGCCGGATTAAGGGGGGTGCCTGCCAAGGGGGTCAGTACCCCGGGCCCCCCTGGCATAAGGGGCCCCCCAGCCGAAGCTGCTCTGCACCGCTCTGGTGCTGCTGTCCCCTCTGCCCTGTATCTGACACTGACCCGTGAGGAGTGGGGAGCGCGAAATCCAATCCTCCCTCTCCAGCAGCCGGGAGTCTTCTCCTCCCTGCTGCAGCGTGGAGCCTTTACACTGACTTCTCCTGTTGCCGTTGCCTCAGCCTGGCTTTGTGCTGTGCTTGGGGGGGGGGGGGGTGAGGAGAAAATAGGGGGGTGGCCCAAATGTTTTTGTTTTCAATGCCCGCTGTCCGGTCCTACGGCAGGCATTCGGAGCCCCGCCCCCTTGTAGCTGTATACGGCGATTTGGGGGTCGGATCAGAGGGGGTGGAGCTAATTAGAGATAATTGTTATAGCAACACGATATATTGGCTCCGCCCCCTCCAGGCGACCCGCAAATCACGGCATTTTTTGCCGTGGGGGCGGGGCCTAATGGTGAACTGTGTCCCTGGCTCCCAGCAATATCTCCTGGCTGTGGCATCCATTCCTCACCCCTTTCCTCAGGCTTCAATGTAAGTGTATGCACAGGTGGTGTTCTATCTGTGTATACTGTATGTATATGTTCTATTAGTGTATATGTATGTGTGTATATTTTCTATGTGTGTGTGTATGTGTTTTACGTGTATGTTATGTATTTGTGAGTATGTGTGTGTATGAGATCTATGTAATGTGTTTGTATGTATGTGTATATATATATATATATATATATATACATACAAATCAATTGGCCGGCACTCCCTCTCCTTAATCAGCAGCTGTGATGCTCTTTACACTGCTTTCACATAAACCTCCAAAAGTATGTCACTCAGCGGGCTTCTTAATCACAAACGCCAGCTAGTTCAGCAACGTTTCGGGTTTTATTTACCCTTTTGTCGTATATGTGCTGTTTGACAAAGGGTAAATAAAACCCGAAACGTTGCTGAACTAGCTGGCGTTTGTGATATGTGATTAAGAAGCCCGCTGAGTGACATACTTTTGAAGTGTGTAAATATATATATGTATATATATACAGTGGTCGAAGTGGGGCAGTATACGGCGGTATGGTATACCGCCACTTCTTCTACTGACCAGGAAATTAGGAAACTAAAGTGCAGCAGGAGGCGAGGGAAGTGGCCATCCTGCTGCACATGTTGCTCCCCGTCCCTGCGCGGCGGCCGATGGCTGTGTAGAGCACTGTACTAGCTCACAGCCGCTCACCACCAACAGCCACCCACCGCACGCCGTTCACCGCAGCCAGCCACCAGCCGCTCAACGCCGCCAACCACCCTCCGCTCACCCGCCGCTCACCCACAACAAATGAGGTAATGTTCCCCTGCTGTCACCTATCTCCCTGTCGCTACCGTCCCTGTCCCTACTGTCACTCTCTCTCCCTGCTGTCACTGTCGTCACTCTCTCTCTCTGTCGTCACTCTCTCTCGCCCTGCTGTCACTGTCGTCACTCTCTCTCCCTGTCGTTACTCTCTCTCTCTCCCTATCACCACTCTCTCTCCCTGTCGTCACCCTCTCTCTCTCTTTCTCTCTCTCTCTCCCTGTCATCACTCTGGCTGTCCCTGCTGTCACAATTTCAGCTCATTCAGTGTGCTACAATGTGAATTTCGACTCATTCAGTGTGCTATAATGTGAATTTCAGCTCATTCAGTGTGCTATAATGTGAATTTCGGCTCATTCAGTGTGCTACAAGGTGAATTTCGGCTCAATCAGTGTGCTATAATGTGAATTTTGGCTCATTCAGTGTGCTATAATGTAGAGATGTGCACTTGAAATTTTTCGGGTTTTGTGTTTTGGTTTTGGGTTCGGTTCCGCGGCCGTGTTTTGGGTTCGACCGCGTTTTGGCAAAACCTCACCGAATTTTTTTTGTCGGATTCGGGTGTGTTTTGGATTCGGGTGTTTTTTTAAAAAAACACTAAAAAACAGCTTAAATCATAGAATTTGGGGGTCATTTTGATCCCAAAGTATTATTAACCTCAAAAATCATAATTTCCACTCATTTTCAGTCTATTCTGAATACCTCACACCTCACAATATTATTTTTAGTCCTAAAATTTGCACCTAGGTCGCTGGATGACTAAGCTAAGCGACCCTAGTGGCCGACACAAACACCGTGCCCATCTAGGAGTGGCACTGCAGTGTCACGCAGGATGGCCCTTCCAAAAAACACTCCCCAAACAGCACATGACGCAAAGAAAAAAAGAGGCGCAATGAGGTAGCTGTGTGAGTAAGATAAGCGACCCTAGTGGCCGACACAAACACCGTGCCCATCTAGGAGTGGCACTGCAGTGTCACGCAGGATGGCCCTTCCAAAAAACCCTCCCCAAACAGCACATGACGCAAAGAAAAAAAGAGGCGCAATGAGGTAGCTGTGTGAGTAAGATAAGCGACCCTAGTGGCCGACACAAACACCGGGCCCATCTAGGAGTGGCACTGCAGTGTCACGCAGGATGGCCCTTCCAAAAAACCCTCCCCAAACAGCACATGACGCAAAGAAAAAAAGAGGCGCAATGAGGTAGCTGTGTGAGTAAGATAAGCGACCCTAGTGGCCGACACAAACACCGGGCCCATCTAGGAGTGGCACTGCAGTGTCACGCAGGATGGCCCTTCCAAAAAACCCTCCCCAAACAGCACATGACGCAAAGAAAAAAAGAGGCGCAATGAGGTAGCTGTGTGAGTAAGATAAGCGACCCTAGTGGCCGACACAAACACCGGGCCCATCTAGGAGTGGCACTGCAGTGTCACGCAGGATGGCCCTTCCAAAAAACCCTCCCCAAACAGCACATGACGCAAAGAAAAAAAGAGGCGCAATGAGGTAGCTGTGTGAGTAAGATAAGCGACCCTAGTGGCCGACACAAACACCGAGCCCATCTAGGAGTGGCACTGCAGTGTCACGCAGGATGGCCCTTCCAAAAAACCCTCCCCAAACAGCACATGACGCAAAGAAAAAAAGAGGCGCAATGAGGTAGCTGTGTGAGTAAGATAAGCGACCCTAGTGGCCGACACAAACACCGGGCCCATCTAGGAGTGGCACTGCAGTGTCACGCAGGATGGCCCTTCCAAAAAACCCTCCCCAAACAGCACATGACGCAAAGAAAAAAAGAGGCGCAATGAGGTAGCTGTGTGAGTAAGATAAGCGACCCTAGTGGCTGACACAAACACCGGGCCCATCTAGGAGTGGCACTGCAGTGTCACGCAGGATGGCCCTTCCAAAAAACCCTCCCCAAACAGCACATGACGCAAAGAAAAAAAGAGGCGCAATGAGGTAGCTGTGTGAGTAAGATAAGCGACCCTAGTGGCCGACACAAACACCGGGCCCATCTAGGAGTGGCACTGCAGTGTCACGCAGGATGGCCCTTCCAAAAAACATTCCACAAACAGCACATGACGCAAAGAAAAATGAAAGAAAAAAGAGGTGCAAGATGGAATTGTCCTTGGGCCCTCCCACCCACCCTTATGTTGTATAAACAGGACATGCACACTTTAACCAACCCATCATTTCAGTGACAGGGTCTGCCACACGACTGTGACTGAAATGACGGGTTGGTTTGGACCCCCACCAAAAAAGAAGCAATTAATCTCTCCTTGCACAAACTGGCTCTACAGAGGCAAGATGTCCACCTCAGCATCATCCTCCGATATATCACCGTGTACATCCCCCTCCTCACAGATTATCAATTCGTCCCCACTGGAATCCACCATCTCAGCTCCCTGTGTACTTTGTGGAGGCAATTGCTGCTGGTCAATGTCTCCACGGAGGAATTGATTATAATTAATTTTAATGAACATCATCTTCTCCACATTTTCTGGATGTAACCTCGTACGCCGATTGCTGACAAGGTGAGCGGCGGCACTAAACACTCTTTCGGAGTACACACTTGTGGGAGGGCAACTTAGGTAGAATAAAGCCAGTTTGTGCAAGGGCCTCCAAATTGCCTCTTTTTCCTGCCAGTATAAGTACGGACTGTGTGACGTGCCTACTTGGATGCGGTCACTCATATAATCCTCCACCATTCTTTCAATGGTGAGAGAATCATATGCAGTGACAGTAGACGACATGTCCGTAATCGTTGTCAGGTCCTTCAGTCCGGACCAGATGTCAGCATCAGCAGTCGCTCCAGACTGCCCTGCATCACCGCCAGCGGGTGGGCTCGGAATTCTGAGCCTTTTCCTCGCACCCCCAGTTGCGGGAGAATGTGAAGGAGGAGATGTTGACAGGTCGCGTTCCGCTTGACTTGACAATTTTGTCACCAGCAGGTCTTTGAACCCCAGCAGACTTGTGTCTGCCGGAAAGAGAGATCCAAGGTAGGCTTTAAATCTAGGATCGAGCACGGTGGCCAAAATGTAGTGCTCTGATTTCAACAGATTGACCACCCGTGAATCCTTGTTAAGCGAATTAAGGGCTCCATCCACAAGTCCCACATGCCTAGCGGAATCGCTCCGTGTTAGCTCCTCCTTCAATGTCTCCAGCTTCTTCTGCAAAAGCCTGATGAGGGGAATGACCTGACTCAGGCTGGCAGTGTCTGAACTGACTTCACGTGTGGCAAGTTCAAAGGGCATCAGAACCTTGCACAACGTTGAAATCATTCTCCACTGCGCTTGAGACAGGTGCATTCCACCTCCTATATCGTGCTCAATTGTATAGGCTTGAATGGCCTTTTGCTGCTCCTCCAACCTCTGAAGCATATAGAGGGTTGAATTCCACCTCGTTACCACTTCTTGCTTCAGATGATGGCAGGGCAGGTTCAGTAGTTTTTGGTGGTGCTCCATTCTTCTGTACGTGGTGCCTGTACGCCGAAAGTGTCCCGCAATTCTTCTGGCCACCGACAGCATCTCTTGCACGCCCCTGTCGTTTTTTAAAAAATTCTGCACCACCAAATTCAAGGTATGTGCAAAACATGGGACGTGCTGGAATTTGCCCATATTTAATGCACACACAATATTGCTGGCGTTGTCCGATGCCACAAATCCACAGGAGAGTCCAATTGGGGTAAGCCATTCCGCGATGATCTTCCTCAGTTGCCGTAAGAGGTTTTCAGCTGTGTGCCTGCCTAGGAAAGAGTTGGCGTTTGCGAGATGCTGCTACTGGTGCCGCCGCTGCTGTTCTTGCGGCGGGAGTCCATACATCTACCCAGTGGGCTGTCACAGTCATATAGTCCTGACCCTGCCCTGCTCCACTTGTCCACATGTCCGTGGTTAAGTGGACATTGGGTACAACTGCATTTTTTAGGACACTGGTGAGTCTTTTTCTGACGTCCGTGTACATTCTCGGTATCGCCTGCCTAGAGAAGTGGAACCTAGATGGTATTTGGTAACGGGGGCACACTGCCTCAATAAATTGTCTAGTTCCCTGTGAACTAACGGCGGATACCGGACGCACGTCTAACACCAACATAGTTGTCAAGGCCTCAGTTATCCGCTTTGCAGCAGGATGACTGCTGTGATATTTCATCTTCCTCGCAAAGGACTGTTGGACAGTCAATTGCTTACTGGAAGTAGTACAAGTGGGCTTACGACTTCCCCTCTGGGATGACGATCGACTCCCAGCAGCAACAACAGCAGCGCCAGCAGCAGTAGGCATTACACTCAAGGATGCATCGGAGGAATCCCAGGCAGGAGAGGACTCGTCAGAATTGCCAGTGACATGGCCTGCAGGACTATTGGCATTCCTGGGTAAGGAGGAAATTGACACTGAGGGAGTTGGTGGGGTGGTTTGCGTGAGCTTGGTTACAAGAGGAAGGGATTTACTGGTCAGTGGACTGCTTCCGCTGTCACCAAAAGTTTTTGAACTTGTCACTGACTTATTATGAATGCGCTGCAGGTGACGTATAAGGGAGGATGTTCCGAGGTGGTTAACGTCCTTACCCCTACTTATTACAGCTTGACAAAGGCAACACACGGCTTGACAAATGTTGTCCGCATTTCTGGTGAAATACTTCCACACCGAAGAGCTGATTTTTTTTGTATTTTGACCAGGCATGTCAATGGCCCTATTCCTCCCACGGACAACAGGTGTCTCCCCGGGTGCCTGACTTAAACAAACCACCTCACCATCAGAATCCTCCTGGTCAATTTCCTCCCCAGCGCCAGCAACACCCATATCCTCCTCATCCTGGTGTACTTCAACACTGACATCTTCAATCTGACTATCAGGAACTGGACTGCGGGTGCTCCTTCCAGCACTTGCAGGGGGCGTGCAAATGGTGGAAGGCGCATGCTCTTCACGTCCAGTGTTGGGAAGGTCAGGCATCGCAACCGACACAATTGGACTCTCCTTGTGGATTTGGGATTTCGAAGAACGCACAGTTCTTTGCGGTGCTTTTGCCAGCTTGAGTCTTTTCAGTTTTCTAGCGAGAGGCTGAGTGCTTCCATCCTCATGTGAAGCTGAACCACTAGCCATGAACATAGGCCAGGGCCTCAGCCGTTCCTTGCCACTCCGTGTGGTAAATGGCATATTGGCAAGTTTACGCTTCTCCTCCGACAATTTTATTTTAGGTTTTGGAGTCCTTTTTTTACTGATATTTGGTGTTTTGGATTTGACATGCTCTGTACTATGACATTGGGCATCGGCCTTGGCAGACGACGTTGCTGGCATTTCATCGTCTCGGCCATGACTAGTGGCAGCAGCTTCAGCACGAGGTGGAAGTGGATCTTGATCTTTCCCTAATTTTGGAACCTCGACATTTTTGTTCTCCATATTTTAATAGGCACAACTAAAAGGCACCTCAGGTAAACAATGGAGATGGATGGATACTAGTATACTTATGGATGGACTGCCGAGTGCCGACACAGAGGTAGCTACAGCCATGGACTACCGTACTGTGTCTGCTGCTAATATAGACTGGATGATAATGAGATGAAATCAATATATATATATATGTATGTATATATAATATCACTAGTACTGCAGCCGGACAGGTAGATAATATATTTATTAGGTAATGATGACTGATGACGGACCTGCTGGACACTGTCAGCTCAGCAGCACCGCAGACTGCTACAGTAAGCTACTATACTATAGTAGTATGTACAAAGAAGAAAGAAAAAAAAAAACCACGGGTAGGTGGTATACAATTATGGATGGACTGCCGAGTGCCGACACAGAGGTAGCTACAGCCGTGGACTAACGTACTGTGTCTGCTGCTAATATAGACTGGATGATTGATAATGAGATGAAATCAATATATATATGTATGTATATATAATATCACTAGTACTGCAGCCGGACAGGTAGATAATATATTTATTAGGTAATGATGACTGATGACGGACCTGCTGGACACTGTCAGCTCAGCAGCACCGCAGACTGCTACAGTAAGCTACTATACTATAGTAGTATGTACAAAGAAGAAAGAAAAAAAAAAACCACGGGTAGGTGGTACACAATTATGGATGGACTGCCGAGTGCCGACACAGAGGTAGCTACAGCCGTGGACTAACGTACTGTGTCTGCTGCTAATATAGACTGGATGATTGATAATGAGATGAAATCAATATATATATGTATGTATATATAATATCACTAGTACTGCAGCCGGACAGGTAGATAATATATTTATTAGGTAATGATGACTGATGACGGACCTGCTGGACACTGTCAGCTCAGCAGCACCGCAGACTGCTACAGTAAGCTACTATACTCTATAGTAGTATGTACAAAGAAGAAAGAAAAAAAAAAAACCACGGGTAGGTGGTATACAATTATGGATGGACTGCCGAGTGCCGACACAGAGGTAGCTACAGCCGTGGACTAACGTACTGTGTCTGCTGCTAATATAGAGTCTAGACTGGATGATAAATTATTGATAATGAGATGAAATCAATATAATATCACTAGTATTGCAGCCGGACAGGTACTATATATATTTATTATGTAATGACTGATGACGGACCTGCTGGACACTGTCAGGTCAGCACAGCACCGCAGACTGCTACAGTAAGCTACTATAGTAGTATGTATAAAGAAGAATGAAAAAAAAAAACCACGGGTAGGTGGTATACAATATTATATATATATATATATTATATTATATACAATTATATATATATATATATATATATATATATTAAACTGGTGGTGATTGATTATTAAACTGGTGGTCACTTCAGGTCACGTTGCAACTTGCAACTAGTACTCCGAGGCCTAAGCAGACAATCACAAAATATATTATTATACTGGTGGTCAGTGTGGTCACAACAATGGCAGTGTGGCACTGACTCTGGCAGCAAAAGTGTGCACTGTACGTTATATGTACTCCTGAGTCCTGCTCTCAGACTCTAACTGCTCCCCACTGTCAGTGTCTCCCCCACAAGTCAGATAATACACTTACAGTCACACTATCTATTATCTAATCTATAAATATCACTTCAGCAAGTAGTATAGTAGTATACAGTATAGTAGTACTTCTCCTAATAATGCTCCCCAAAATACTGTGTCTCTCTCTTCTCTAAACGGAGAGGACGCCAGCCACGTCCTCTCCCTATGACTCTCAATGCACGTGTGAAAATGGCGGCGACGCGCGGCTCCTTATATAGAATCCGAGTCTCGCGATAGAATCCGTGCCTCGCGAGAATCCGACAGCGTGATGATGACGTTCGGGCGCGCTCGGGTTAGCCGAGCAAGGCGGGAAGATCCGAGCCTGCTCGGACCCGTGTAAAAAACCTGAAGTTCGGGCGGGTTCGGATTCAGAGGAACCGAACCCGCTCATCTCTACTATAATGTGAATTTCTGCTCAGTCAGTGTGCTATAATGTGAATTTCTGCTCAGTCAGTGTGCTACAATGTGAATCTCGGCTCATTCAGTGTGCTACAATGTGAATCTTGGCTCATTCAGTGTGCTACAATGTGAATCTCAGCTTGTACCGTGTGCTATAAGGTGAAAGGGGCACCAGTACTAGATAGCATAAGGGGTTCTAATACACTGGACACGCCCCCTTTTGTGTGACCGCATAATTGTGTCCTTGACTTTTGCATACCCCCACTTCAAACTTTCCACTTCGACCACTGTATATATATATATATATATATATACATACACACACACACACACACACACACACACACACACACACACACACACACACACACACACACACACACTTGTGTGTGCATCAAAGGAAACCCCCTTCCGAATCCTGCTTTTGCCCCTGCGGGGGGTTGTTGCTGGTGGGCGGGCCCCCTGTCTTGGGTGCCCTGGGCCCCCCAAGGGCTTAATCCGGCCCTGCTACCACGTACAATAATAGCTCCTCTAGTCTCCAAACCTTCATGCGTTCCCTCAAAACTCATCTATTCGGACAAGCTTATCAAATTCCAGAGCCGCTCACATAACCTTTATAAGCTTTTCTATACAATTATATCACCACTGCACAGTAAACACATATCCGCCAAATATTTTCTTTCATCACTCTCCCTTTCTGCGGACCCTGGTTCATCACTGCTATGATGTGATATCATGCAGCACACCAAGAACCTTTGCAATCTGTTGGACAACTATGCAATAGACAGCACCTATCCTTGTGTGTCAATACCTATTTTCCCATAGAGTGTAAGCTTGCGAGCAGGGCCCTCCTACCGCTATGACTGTTTGTTATTACCCAGTTTTGTCTTATCATTGTGTCCAGCTGTAAAGCACAACGGAATTTGCTTCGCTATATAAGAAACTGTTGATAAATATTAAACACCATCTGATGGTGCATACACCATCGAAAAACACGATTATGTCAAACATGAATCTTAGTAAATTTAAGTGTTTGATCTTGAAAAAAGTATCCCTGCAATGTTAATCGTGTTTAAAGTCAGACCAAACACAATTCTTAGTAAATTTACCCCATCATATTCACCTAAGAAATTAAAAAAACGAAACAAAACAGTATCTGGACTGGAATCGGTATGAGATACCGATGGCTGGGATGCCGGCCGTCACTATAAAGACAGCGGCATCCTGGCCACCAGGATGCCGGCAGGGTGGCGAGCGCTAGTTACCCCCTTGCGGGCTCACTTCGCTCGCCATGCTGCAATAAACATAGCACAACTAATTGTATTAAAAGCCAAAGTATAATTGACAAATAATAGCCTAATATGTTATAAGTCTTAGTTCGTTATTCTCCCAATGACAAAGTACATGATGGAGCAGAGTAGGAATGGCATCCTTCAGTCACCTGCTTGCCCTATTCAAAAATGTATAACAATCAAAGCCTGCAGACAGGCTACTCTTAATACAGTCCAACGCGATTCTTTCAAAACACTTCATAATTATAGTTTGTCAAACTGCCATCCTGTTTGTCACTGCTGTGCCACTATGTTACATAGATGTGCTATAGTTAAACTGCCATCTGTGCCGCTGCTCAGCTTCTATCTTTAGCCAGCCAGCTCACTGCATCCTTAGGTCAATATTGGTGATAACAATATTGTGAGTTGTGAGGTAGTCAAAATTGACTGTACTGTACATGAATGTAATTGATGTTAATACTGTAGGAACGAAAAACAGATCCAAATCTCTGCTGTTTGTTAATGAATCCAAAACCAAAACAATTGAGGGTGATTTTGCCAGAACCTTAAACATGATGAGGATTTAGAACCAAAGCCAAAACACAGGGCTCTGCGCACATGTATTTATTTATTAAGTTTCTTATATAGCGCAGCAAATTCTGTTGCACTTTACAATCTCTACTATTTCGTAAAAATTGTGCTAAGTTGTATAAAACTACAGGAAATTTCACATACTAATCTATGCCATATTTAAATAAAAACTCATGCCAGGACAGTCCATGCAATAAAAGATTGTCCCGGCGAGGATATTCTGCGAATGAGGTCTGTATCTGTTTTATTGTCATTATACACTGATTGGGAAACACTGAATAATGGAATAAAGTAGGAAGACAATGTATTTTCTCTGCTTTTCTCTACATCATCAATAAAATAAATGGCTCACACTGCAACACCATCCAGCGATGGATGGCATTATCTTTGACAAAAAATATAATACATTAATATAATAAAAATATTTTTCCTGGACAGCACCCATTACAACCAACAGGAACTGTAGGATCAGAATGGAGAAATGAAAAGGCAGAGAAATCTGATTTTCTCCATTCAATTCAATTTAACAAATGTCTGGCTTTTTACAGGTAAAATGCTTGATCAAAGCCATTTTTTTTAAAATGTGTTAGATAAACTCATCACAAATGTGGAGATGTGTCCCATGTCCCAGGGCACATCGGACCGGCAGGGTGCAGGGGATCTGCATCCCCTGCAGTTCCTGGCTGTGGGCAGCGCTGGGGCAGCTTGTCTGTCCCCAGCGCCTGTCAGTGAGTGGCAGCGGCGGGTGTCTGGTGCGGGATCGGACGTTTCCCTGCACCAGACTGTCAGTGGCGTCGGGCAGCACCGCGGCAGCGGCGCTTTAAACTTGGCGCCATTCTGGCCGCCAATGAAAAGCGCCGCCCGTGGATTTTAAAATCCGGCGCCGTCCGCGAGCCAATCGCGGCTCGCGGGGCGCCGGCCAATCAGAGGCGGGCGCGGCGAGCCAATCGGCGCTCGCCGCATCATAGGCTCCGCCCCCGGCGTCTGACATCAGAAAGAAGACGCCGCCAGGAGAAGAAGACGGAAGGCCGCGCCGAGGAGCGGTGTAGAGGTCCTGAGGCCGCGGAAGAGGCCAGAAGACGCCAGGCTCCTTGAAGATGTCCAGCGGCGGCTGGACGCGGAGAAGAGACGGCGGCGCCGCTGGCCAGGACGGGTCAGCGGCAGAAAAGGGTGCCGGAGACCCCCGGATCAGGTGAGGCCTCAGTGAGGCTACTCTCACCCCCTCCCCTTTTCCTCCCTAGACCATCAGGGACGGGCATTAGGCCCGGGGGCACAGTTCAGGCACTAGGCCTGTGGCGCAGATAGGAATTTGGGGGTCACCATTAGATTTGGTGGTTTGGGCGTTAGGCCCAAGCCACCTAAACTGCGCAAGTTAGGCGGGCACTAGGCCCGTGGGCAATCCAGGCAATAGGCCTGTGGGGGCATTAGAGGGCATTAGGCCCTAGTTCAGTTTGGCGGCCGCTAGGGATATAATAAGGGGACCCTGGGCACTAGGCTCAGGTCACCCAACAGGTGACAAGTTAGGCGGGCGCTAGGCCCATGGGTGTTGTCAGGCTTCTGGCCTGTGGGCAATTAGGGGCGCTAGGCCCAGTGAATAAGTGCCCCCCCCCCCAAGGTGAATAAAGGTGGCACTGGGCACTAGGCCCGGGCCACCCTGAGATGTTTAGGTGGGCAGGCTGTGTGGCGCCCCAGCGGTAGGTAGGGATTTAAAGGGACAGCACCGTGGGATCTTGTAATCCGATATTGTGATGTATGTTGTTACCGTGCAGGGCAAAGTGTCTGTTTGTTTTAAGTTTGTGCATAGTTGTGTTGCACCACCCACACGAGCTAG
Organism: Pseudophryne corroboree; assembly: GCF_028390025.1. Lineage (NCBI taxonomy): Eukaryota > Metazoa > Chordata > Amphibia > Anura > Myobatrachidae > Pseudophryne > Pseudophryne corroboree. The sequence goes on along the minus strand of NC_086448.1, from coordinate 438,939,198 downwards.
TTTGAGGGCTCTGTTTATGTAGCTAGTGTAGCGGACGCACACTAGGGTAGTTCTTGGCCCTGCACGGCTGTTTTTTCTTTACCTCCTTACAGGGACCTGTAAGTGGAGAAGATCGGAGTGCAAGACTTGTAACGGTGAGTAGCATCTGTGTACGTTTGTCCCTTTGTCTGTCCCCGAGCGCCGGAATAGGGGTTTGCTCACGGACGTGAGAACCCCTTCATCACACTACGCGCGAGAGTGCGAGTGTGTGAATTCTGGGTGGCTGAGGCTTTGTGCCTGTGATGACCTTTCACCCAACCGGTGAAGGTCGCCGTCACCCCTGGGGTATCCCTTTTTCCGGTGGAAGAAGGGTTGATACCCCCCTTAAGGTAGACTATTTTCTCCCCAGCTCGTTCGTCTGTCAGCTCCGAGAGGGAATCGCCGTGTCCGGATCCGACTGAAGATTGCCAGGTCCGTTGAAGGTTCCGGTACCTGAAGGTGAGAGAGAGCGGCGCCTGGTGAGTACCGAAACTACACCTGCACGGCAGCAGGCACCACCACACGCACCGCCGCCCTCTTACACAAGCATTTATATGATACATTAGCACTGGCCGCAACTGGAATTTACAGACCTTCTAGCATAGTTGTCACAAAGCCACACCCCATTTTTGTGCGCACACCTTTCGGTATGACGTTTGTAGGAGTATGACCTCATATCATAACCCCGTTTTTTATCATGTTGTACAGTGCCACATACATATAATGCCCCAGTACAGTACATATAAAAACACCAAAAAATGGGTGCCTCCACAGTGTCAGATACATATATGCCCCCACAGTGCCAGGTACACATATGTCCCCACAGTGCCAGATACAATATGTCCCCAGTGCAGATACATATGTCCCCACAGTGCCTGCTATGCCCCCAGTGCTAGATACACAGTCCCCACATTGCCTGCTATGCCCCACAGTGCCAGCTATGCCCCCAGTGCAGATACATATGTCCTCACAGTGCCAGCTATGCACCCAGTGCCAGATACACATGTCCCCATAGTGCCAGCTATGTTCCCAATGCCCGATATGCACCAAGTGCAGATACATATGTCCCCACAGTGCCAGCTATGCTCCCAGTGCCAGATATGCCCCAGTGCAGATACATATATCCCCACAGTGCCAGCTATGCCCCCAGTGCAGATACACATGTCCCCACAGTGCCAGCTATGCCCCCAGTGCTAGATACACATGTTCCCACACAGTATAGTGCCATCTATGCCCCCAGTGCCAGATACACATGTACCCACAGTGCCAGCTATGTCCCCAGTGCCAGATATGCCTCCAGTGCTAGATACACATGCTCCTACAGTGCCAGATACACATGTCCCCACAGTGCCTGCTATGCCCCCAGTGCCAGATATGCCCCCAGTGCAGATACACATGTCCCCACAGTGCCAGATATGCCTCCAGTGCAGATACATATGTCCCCACAGTGCCAGATATGCCCCCGTGCAGAAACATATGTCCCCACAGTGCCAGATATGTCCCCAGTGCACATACATATGTCCCCACAGTGCCTGCTATGCCCCCAGTGCCAGCTATGCCCCCAGTGCTAGATACACATGTCCCCACAGAGTGCCAGCTATGCCCCCAGTGCAGATACACATGTACCCACAGTGCCAGATATGCCCCAGTGCCAGCTATGCCCCCAGTGCCTGCTATGCCCCCAGTGCAGATACACATGTCCCCACAGTGCCTGCTATGCCCCCAGTGCAGATACACATGTCCTCACAGTGCCTGCTATGCCCCCAGTGCAGATACACATGTCCCCACAGTGCCTGCTATGCCCCCAGTGCAGATACACATGTCCCCACAGTGCCTGCTATGCCCCCAGTGCAGATACACGTCCCCACAGTGCCTGCTATGCCCCCATTGCAGATACACGTCCCCACAGTGCTCTCCCCCCTCCTCCTCCTTCTCTTCTCACCGCGCTGCTGCTGCTCACTCTCCGGCGGCGGTATCTCTCTTGAATTAGGTGCCGGTCCGTGAGCCAATCAAAGCTCGCGGTCCGGCAGTCAATCAGGAGCCTTAGCTGCTGGTCCATGAGCTCTGATTGGCTCACGGGCCAGCACGGAAGAGAGACACCGCCGCCGGAGAGGCGTGCGTGTGTCTCTGGCTGGTGGCAGCGGTGGCCAGAAGCTGACTGAGCGGCATGCGGCGGATGATAGAGCCGCATGCTGCTCGAGAGCCGCAGGTTGCCCACCGCTGTTCTAGCATAACCCCTTCCACAAAGTATAAAATGCTCTGATACTAGAATTTACACTTAATATATTATTGCAGTCACGTTTGTTGAACTGATTCAATTATGAGTAATGTGTTTTAACACAGGTGACTGCATCAATTAATGATGTGGAAAGTATAGGAGCAGGAAATGTTGTACCTGGTGGAATGGGTCATGTTGGGGAGTCTCAGTTTACTGTACAGTACCTGTTAGGTACGGACTAATAAAGCAAGTAAACACCTGGTTCCATACAGGAGATCACAAGGTGATGTGTTGCATACAGAAAGACAAACAGTAAATAACAGTTCTCTCTAAGGTTCAGTCACACAGCCACTAATACATATCACCTTATCATAAGTATCTCTTAGGGGGGAATCAAATTGGGAATGGGGGTTAGGGAGGTAGAAAACCTTGCTTACCTTGTGCCCAATTTTGGAATACCGCGGGTATGGGCACTCCCAATACCCGTGGTATCCAATAAAAAAAAAAAAGTGGTTGCACATACAGATGTAGCCATGCTCATCTTACTGCGATGCGGCATGCTGCATGGTGTGCCAGGCTGCGACTATTTGCAGTTGGCGATCGCTTCATTAATTCCTTTAGGATTTGCGAATATCTGTAACCTGGCATGCCATGCAGCAAGCCATGTTGCAGCATGCTGCATCACAGCAAAGATGAGCATGGCTACATCTGTACTCTCTTGCCCAGTGCTCTCTGGTGGTCTCCAGAGCTCCTAATAGTCTCCCTCCATCTTGCCACTGGGGAAGGGGCTGCTGGGAGGTTCCGGTGGTGCTGGGAGGCACAAGTGTGGCTGAGAGATGTTGTTCTCCCAGCAGCTGGCTCCAGGGGGGATTATACCATGTGCCGGGGGGGGGGGGGGGGGATAACACACACTGGGGGTCACAAACACACACTCCACACACCCCACATACTCACCACTGCTACAGAGTACCGTCTCCCTTTTACCATATGTATATTTCTTTCTCTCTCTCTAAATTTAAATCTCTCTCTCTCTCTTATCCTATCAGTAAATATATTGTAAACCATGTTCTAACTTAAAAAAAAAAAAAGACCATCTTTATTAACATTTGTCTGGCTGGAGCCAGTAACATTTACATGTGGCTGCAGCAGAGCAGGGTAGGCATTCAATTTGCCGGCTGTCTGGATCCCGGCTGTCAGCATAGCGACACCGGAATCCCAACACCTGGTGAAATGCCACGCCACCACCCAAGGGGGAATATAACCTGTGGCGACCGAAGTTCGGGCGCGGTGGTGACCTTCTGAAGCACGGCAAGCGCAGTGAACCCACAAGGGGACCCGCTGCGTTCGCCGACGGTATTCCAGCTATCGGGATTTCAGCATCGGTCTCCTGACCTCCGGGATTCTGATGGCCAGGATATCATACTGAAACCCAGAGCAGGACACCCTGCTACACAGTAAGATATAAAGTGCCTATAGTATCAAACACAGGAGTTACATAGGCCCAAATGTATTAAGCTTTAACAAGAGATTAAGTGGAGACAGATAAAGAGTGAAAAAGAACAAACCAATCAGCTTCCTAACTGCCATGTTACAGGCTATGTTTGCAAAATGACAGTTAGCAGCTGATTGGCTGGTCATTTATCACTCTTTAGCCATCTCCACTTTATCTCTTGTTAAAGCTTAATACATTCGGGCCTTAGGTCCTAATTCAACATGGATCGCAAAAGCAAAATCTTTCTTTAATGGGCAAAACCATGGAGGTGATTCAGACCTGATCGATGGGCTGCTAAATTTGTTGTGGTGCGTTCAGATAGTCGCCACCCAAGGGGACTGTATATTCGCTGTGCAAGTGTGCAATCGCATGTGTATGCCGAGCTGCAAAAAATCCCTCAGTCAGCAGACAGCTGCAAATCCGTTCGCACCTCACTCACCATTGAATGATTTTTCCACTGTGTGCAGTCTGTGCGCAGCCCAGGACTTACTCCTACTGTGCGATGAGACCAGGCTGATCGGGTCCAGAGCTGACGTCACATACCCTCCCTAACAAACGCTTGGGAACGCCTGCATTTCCCCTGACACTCCCAGAAAACGTTCAGTTACCACCTACAAACGACCTCTTCCTGTCAATCAGCTTGCGAATGGCTGTGCGATTGAAATTTTCACACCAGCCTGTCGCTGTACGTCGATGCCTGTTGTTGTTTACCAAAGAGCATGCGCATTGCGGTCAGGGCCGGTGCAAGGTTTCTCGGCACCCTAGGCAAAACATGTGCCTGCTGCACTCCCCCCCACCCCCCACCCCACCCCAAAAAAAAAAGAGAGAAAAACCCACCCAGACGCTAAAAATTATATTTTAAAAAACCCCAATATATGTGACTTTTTTTGCGGGGACCCCCAGAAAGGCTGTAATGTGTCTGGACACCGTTGGATAGCTTACTCCTGAGTGCAGCCAAACTGAATCTTTACACATTCACTGCCATGCAATATATAGCAGAGCGCAACGGGGCATGTATTTATGCTATGTAACTGAGTGCCGGATATTAACTGAAAAAAGAAAAATACATTTTATATATATATATATATATATATATATGCATGTGTGTGTGTGTATATATATATATATATACGTGTGTGTGTGTGTGTGTGTGTGTGTGTATATATATATATATATATATATATACACACACACACACACACACACACACACACACATATATACATACACTTCCACAGTAGAGGAATGGAGTACTGAGCTTGCAATATAAGGGTACCTTTATGGCTGCAGGAGAAGGAGTCCCGGTGAAGAAGAAATTCTACCCCAATCCAAGGCGACTATATATTGCAGGCTGCAGAAGAAGGAGACTGTGATCCACTCAGACAGGGAACAGTAGCAGGGTAGCCGCGCGCAGTCTGCTCTGCAGTGTAGTCCCAGGCCCTCACATAGCACAACACAATCATCCCCTTAGGACTCCCATATGCAGAGTCGTTTCTTGTGGTGTGGGGCGGGCATATGTCAGCGCGGAGAGGAGCAGAAGAACTGTACCACCAGCCGGCAGCACCAGTGGTGGAACTTGTGAGTGGTGGGCCCAGGTGCAAGGATATGCTTTGGGCCCCCCTCCTCCACCCCAGGGTGAGGTACAGGGTGACGAAGATGAGGCAGAGGATGACGGGGATGAGGCAGAGGGTGACAGGGAAATGGAGAGTTGGTGAAAGGTTGAGACAAAGGGTGATGAGGAGAGGGTGGGAGGGAGAAGCAGTGGGTGCCAGAGAAAGGCATTGGAGGATTAAAAAGGGCAGACAAATAAAAACAAGCAGCTTTAACATGAGGGTAGGATAGACGAGGAATTATGCTAAGGAAAATGAGAGTGAGGGCGAGACAGAGGGAGGGAGAGATAGAGAGAAGGGGTGAAGAGGAAAGAAGATAGGTGCAGGGGAACAGAGAGAGATGGGAGACGGAGGGAGAGAGGGATGGAAATGGAGAGAGAGAGAGAGGGATGGAGAAGGAGAGAGGAAGGGGGAGACAGAGAGAGAGGGGGAGATGGAGAATGACAGAGGCAGAGAGAGAGAGAGAGAGAGAGAGAGAGAGAGAGAGAGAGGGACAGAGAATGACAGGCAGAGAGAGGGGAGATGAAGAGAGAGAGAGAAAGAGGAGTGAAGAGGAAGGAAGAGAGGTGCAAGGGAACAGAGAGGGAGACGGAGGGAGAAAGAGGAGGGGGATGGAGAGAGGGATGAAGATGGAGAGAGGGGCGGAGATGGAGAGAGGGAGGGGGAGACATAGAGAAGGGCAGAGATGGAGAGAGACAGAGAAAGGGGAGACGGAGAGAGGGGGAGACTGAGAAAGATAGACAGAGGGGATAGGTGGAGAAAGAGAGGCAGACTAATAAAGAGGGGGAGATGGAGAGAGGGTAGATGCTAGAATAAAGTTGGAGAAAGGACGTCTGATGTCAGGTGGGCCACGACACCAGGGGGTGGAGCTAAGCCAGCGGGATAGTTCTTCTACTATCCATGCCACCAACTACTCCCTTTAGTAATCTGGTGGCGAGCGGAGCGAGCCACTGATCTCAAGTGTGGCGAGTAAAGCGAGCCTGCGACGGTACATTTTGGGTACTTTGGTTGGGCATGGCTTCTCCCCCTAGTGACATGGCTCCAACTTGGTTTTAGCCATAACCATAGAGAGAGACAGGGGGAGATGGATCAAGGAAGAGAGGGGGAGACTGAGAAAGAGAGGGGAATTATGGAGAGAGTCAGACTGAGAGAGAGGGGGAGAGGGAGGGAGGGGGAGAGGGATTGATGGGTGAAGAGGAAGGAAGATGGGGGGGGGGGGAGAGGCTGAGCAGCACTTGCCACCTTCTCATACTCTAGCATTGCTTTTTTCCCTACCTGAAGTCTGTGGCTTGTGCAATCCAGGGCTGCTGCTGGGCTTGGAGATGGCCAGTGTCTCTGCTTCCCTCCAATTGATTTTTGGTGCCACGGACAGCAGGGGACGGGGGGAGGGTGGAAAATAAATATGAAAGGGGAGTGAGGAGCTGAGAGAGCGTGTTCTCCTCCCCCTCCAGTCAGGTAGTCCCACACAACCATCTTAAATGAGTATGGGGGAGGAGCAAAGAGATAGGCCCCTCCTGCACGAACGGAAGGGCACTCAACAGACAATTGGACAGCACTACAACATCTGGGAGGAGGGGGAGGCGCTCGAGAAGAGTGGGGAGGAGATGGGATATCGTCCCTCCTCACACTTTACAACCTGTATCGTGGCACCAGTAAGTCCGTGGGGCGGGCGGACATGCTTGAGCAGGGAGGAGAGAGAAGAGCAGCCCCTCCTCCCTCTGCGGCCGGGACCCCGATTATGTGCTGCATTTTATTATTAGGAACTGGGGCACTGGCGGTAGGCACAGCGCTGGAAGCGGCAGCATTACAATGAGTCAGTGTGACTCTTTGTAATGCCGGCGGCTGTGTGCCCCTACACAGCGGCGGGCCTCGGTGCAATGCACCGCTGCTAGTTCCGCCACTGGGCAGCACGCTGCTTACTCTATGTGTATAGAGTATTAGAGGCGCTGCCGATAGGTTACACTCATACTGTCAGCGCTGCAGGGATGCCACGGCCGCCTAACTGTTCTCAGCCGCCAGCGCTGACAGTATGAGTGTAACCCATCGGCAGCGCCCCTCATTCCGAGTCGTTCGCTCGGTATTTTTCTTCGCATCGCAGTGAAATTCCGCTTAGTACGCATGCACAATATTCGCACTGCGACTGCGCCAAGTAATTTTACAATGGAGATAGTATTTTTACTCACGGCTTTTTCATCGCTCCGGCGATCGTAGTGTGATTGACAGGAAATGGGTGTTACTGGGCGGAAACACAGCGTTTTCGGGGCGTGTGGATAAAAACGCTACCGTTTCCGGAAAAAACGCAGGAGTGGCCGGAGAAACGGGGGAGTGTCTGGGCGAACGCTGGGTGTGTTTATGATGTCAAACCAGGAACGACAAGCACTGAACTGATCGCAGATGCCGAGTAAGTCTGAAGCTACTCTGAAACTGCTAAGTAGTTTGTAATCGCAATATTGCGAATACATCGGTCGCAATTTTAAGAAGCTAAGATACACTCCCAGTAGGCGTAGGCTTAGCCTGAGCAACTCTGCTAAATTCGCCTTGCGAGCGATCAACTCGGAATGAGGGCCATAGAGTAAGCAGCGTGCTGCCGGCTAGTGGTACAGTCCTGCTCCTCTCCGCGTCTCCGGTAACACTCTCAACATATTCCTCTTAAGGAAAAGGAGGAGCTGAGCAAGGGTCAAGAAGCATTCACCAGTAGCGTGAGCTGGCGCCCTCCAGTGGCCGCCACCCATAGGCAGCTGCCTAAAGCTGCCTAGTGGTGGCGCCGGCCCTGATTGCGGTACATATGCATGAGCAGTCTATTGTTGATCGTCCGCTGTGTGAAAACGCACAGCAGCGGTCGGGTCTGAATCACCCCCCATGTGCAGTACAGTTGGGGCAGATATAACATGTACAGAGAGAATTAGATTTGGGTGGGGTGTGTTCACACACATTTAAATTGAAGTAAAAATAAAGCAGCCAGTATTTACCCTGCACAGACACATAATAAATCACCCAGTGTAACATGGTTTTGCCCATTAGAGAAAGAGTTAAATACCTGTATGTACACAGCCTTACTTTACCTTTATACATTTTAAAACATGGATAATCTGTCCTCTGTTTTTATCTTACCTCTTCTACCTCCAGTCCAGAGGTCATGTCTACTGAGGTCCTGTTGCTTTGCTAAAAACCTCTTCTGCTCCCATCTGACTGACAATAACAGTGTTCCCTTATTTACATATTGTATGCTCAAAGTCCAGAGTTCAGTTTCGTTTCTCTTTCTGTGTACAGAGAAGCTCCTCCTCCTTCATCACTCTCTCCCGGGCACGTTCTGTCCCTCTCCTGTGGCTGCAAGTGGATACATTTCTTATAACAATAAACTCATGTATGACTTTTACAAGTACAGTTAGGGAAAGGGTGGGGCCAGGCTGAAAAGAATGACAGCTCTAGTCTGTTAACAGCTACAGGTTGAGTATCCCTTATCCAAAATGCTTGGGACCAGAGGTATTTTGGATATCGGATTTTTCCGTATTTTGGAATAATTGCATACCATAATGAGACATCATGGTGATGGGACCTAAATCTAAGCACAGAATGCATTTATGTTACATATACACCTTATACACACAGCCTGAAGGTAATTTTAGCCAATATTTTTTGTAACTTTGTGCATTGAACAAAGTGTATGTACATTCACACAATTCCTTTATGTTTCATATACACCTTATACACACAGCCTGAAGGTCATTTAATACAATATTTTTAATAACTGTGTGTATTAAACAAAGTTTGTGTACATTGAATCAAAAAACAAAGGTTTCACTATCTCACTCTCACGCAAAAAAGTCTGTATTTCGGAATATTCCGTATTTCGGAATATTTGGATATGGGATACTCAACCTGTATTACAATTATTGCCATATGGGAGGAATGCAGCAAGCTTTCTACACAGTTTTTGCTGCTATTTTCCATCTTTTTCTGTGAGTGCATATGCAGCAAGCCAGCAAGGCCATTTCCGCTGCTGCATTGTTAGTTTCTATAACATACATACAGATGGTGCCACGCTAATCGTAGCTCCGTCTGTGCCTGGGCGCTCCCGCCTAGGCGCGCCTATCACAGTCTAAGCCGCATACACGTCTGTGATGCGCACGTACCCCATTCGACACAATGCGAGCATCTCTGTGCACTCCCGTAGTGGGGCTAGGCACCGGATCAACTAATCTCGAGGCGCACTAGATGAGCGCGACCCCATCTGTATCTGTCTGGCTCATACTCCAGCGACATAAGTTCGGTAGATGCTAGAACCAAGTGGGCTAAAGAACCTCTGACGTCAGGGGGAGGAGTAGGCGGGTGGGATAGTACTTTCACTATCCACGCCACTAACTACTCCCTTTAGTAACACCGGGCCTGAAGCATTGCGCGTGAAGCGAGCCTGCGAGGGTGCATTGAGGGTACCCTGTTCGGGCCTTTCTCCTCCCCCTGGTGACATCAGAGGTCCTTTCCCCAACTTGGTTTTAGCCATAACCAGAATAGGTGCTATCTATTGCATAATTGTTCACAGATTGCAAAGGTGGCATCTAAGACTTCATCAGGGGTGTCTTATATAAAGAGCTAGAACATAAAGAAGGTTGTCTCAATAAATAAAGCTCTTAACATACAGATGTACAAAATGCATTTACACACTACGTTTTGTAATCGATCCAGAAGATATAAAGTGGGCTGTATGATAAGTTCAAACAGTGATGTATATATTTATGTGTCAAGTATAATAATAATAATAAATTGTGCGTGTTTTTATTGCTTTACATTCAATAAAAAATTATAATTTATTGTAAATAATTATTTATAGTTCTTTGCTGTTTTATCTAAACGATTATAATCTGACAATTTCCTTAATGAATTTGTTTTAGAAAAATGTACATGCAATCTTTCTATATCTACATTTTTATGTGTACGTTTTCCTCGAGATATATATATATATATATATATATTTATTAGATGAGCGGATTCGGTTTTACTCTGATTTACTAGGTTCTCAAAACGGCATCTGATTGGCTATCCAAAACACGTGACATCCGTGAGCCAATAAGGTGCCGTTTAGAGAACCGAGTAAATCCGAGTAAAACCGAATCCGCTCATCTCTATTAAATATATATATATATATATATATATATATAGGCGTCCAAAATCAAACAGCAGCGGTACTCATGGAATTCGTAAACAAATTGAAGTGTATTTCACATCAAATCCAAAACCAACATTTCGAGGCTCGCACGCCCCTTTGTCAAGGTGAGTAACATACATACATTACACAAGTGATTACCTTATATGCTGTGAGAAGCCTGCCAGTGCATCCCGCTCGGATCAGCGTCACGGACTTCCGCTCCGACGCTGGTCCCTCTCCTATGACGTCACCCTCCCTGCGCCGTCCGGTTGCCTTGGCAACCACGACGCTGGCTGGCCCCGTCCTCCTAGTGCAGTTCTTACGATCCTCCCCACTTCCTTATACGCACACCATAGTAGTGACTATATCAACAGAGACCCTCCACCTCATGGAAAAAAAAGTATATTTTAAGTGACCGCAGGCTATACTACATTAAAGTATAACAAATTGGTGAGCTGTTCAATGATCAGTGAGGGCTGAGGTAGAGACAGGACCCAGGTAATTGCTGTCCTCCAGAATTCTAATGTAAGGCACACATTTAAAAAAAACAGTCCTATATTGCAGTAAAAAAAGCCCCTGTTGGAGCACTAACTAAGTGTACAAAAAGGCCATTATGAATCCCTGTCGTGATGCATTATTCCAGTCTACAAAAATGTACGGACAGATATAAACTCCACACCTTACTCAATACTGATGTGTATAAGTGCCTATTATTTCGGAAAATTCTATAGTGCTGACTCAATATGTCAGCATATCTAATAATTTATAAAAATTCATAAAGATCTATAAGAAATATCTATTGTGGGAAGCTGTGACACTATCCAACCACTACCTGAATAAAAATTACTAAAGAATAAAATATACTATATATGTAAAAGTACAATGAAAATGAAAAAGATCCCCACCCCCTACTATCTGCATAAAGTGCTGCTGCCTGCTGGTATTTTGCTGCCCTCCCCTTATGGGAAGGCTGTCGCCAATGATTCTGGACTCTAATGGCAAGCAATATAATGGTTATCCAACCACCTATAGCAATCTAGCTAAACTCCTGACTGTATGGAAAAACCCAATACAAAAAAGACTCTAACTTACCCACACTTGGGATCCTGTCTATGAAAAAACACGTGTTTCCCTGGCCCTGTGTCCACCTCCCCCCTCACTGAAGCCGCCCCCACCATCAACCTCCCAGGACCCCGTATACTCCAAGGTTATCATCACCATGCTCTGCCCTGTTGTTAATGCCCTTCATAAATCAGGCTGATCGATAGCCCCTCCCTGCCGGGATACTGCCTTAAAATTCCAGTGATACTGCCATATAATTCCAGTGATACTGCCGTATAAATCCAGTCCAGTGGTACTGCCGAATAAATCCAGTAGTACTGCCATATAATTCCAGTGGTACTGGCTATAAGTCCAGTGATACTGCCGTATAAATCCAGTCCAGTGGTTCTGCCATATAACTCCATTGGTACTGCCATATATTTCCTTGTTACAACTAGATAATGATACATAGGTACAATTGAGTTTTCAACAGGTATTTCAAAAACGGGTGGTATTCATGTGACCGGCGGTCGGGAGACCGGTGGTCACATGACCTCCACCGACAACCCGCCCCCTCACTATCCCGATGGTCGGCATGCCGACCAACAGGGACTATTTCCACTCGTGGGTGTCCACGACACCCATAGAGTGTGATAGAACCCGTGGTGACCGCAGCATGGCGAGCGCAGCGAGCCCGCAAGGGGCTTGCTGCACTCACCCCTCCCCGCCAGGATCCCGGCGTCGGTATGCTGCCGGGATCCCGGTGTCAGTATACTGCCGGCGGTTTTCTGACCACCGGTCAGACATACTACACCCTTAAAAAACAGCTCTTAACCCAATGAATTTTATGGAACAATTGTATCAGAAGGCCATGGCATATGTGGCTGCAAGCTACTGCAGCAGAATGACTTGAGCATGGGAAGTGATTGGACCTTTTATGTTTGTGTTTCATTTTTCTTTATGTACCTGCAATATAATTCCAGTGATACTGAGATATGTTCAGTGGTACCGTCGTATAAATCCAGTGGTACTGGCGTAAAAATCTAGTCCAGTGAAACTACAGTATATGTCCAGTCGTACTGCAATATAAATTACAGTGATTCTGTCATACTCATATATGTCCTGTGTTACTGCATATAATTCCAGTGATACTGCCGTATAATTCCAGTGGTACTGGCATATAAATCCAGTGACACTGCCGTATAAATCCAGTCCAGTGGTGCTGCGGTATAAATCCAGTGGTCCTGAAATATAATTCCAGTAATACTGCCATATAATTCCAGTGATACTGCCGTACAATTCCAGTGGTACTGGCGTATATGTCTAGTGATACTGCCGTATATGTCCAGTGATACTGCAGTATAAATCCAGTCCAGTGGTACTGCCATATAAGTTCAGATGTAATACCGTATAATTCCAGTGTTACTGTGGTATATGTGTAGTGATACTGCCATATATGTCCAGTGATTTTGTTGTAAATGTCCAGCGGTACTGCTGTATAAATCCAGTGATACTGTCGTATATGTCCAGTGGTACTGACATATTATTCCAGTGGTACTGCCATATAAATCCAGTGTTACTGTCATATAATTCCAGTTATCCTGCCATTTAATTCCAGTGACACTGCCATATAATTTCAGTGGTACTGGCATATAAATTCAGTGATACTGCCGTGTAAATCTAATGGTACTGCCATATAATTCCAGTGATACTGCCGTATAATTCCAGTGGTACTGCCGTATAATTCCAGTGGTAGTGGTGTATAAATCCAGTGATACTGCGTTTAAATCCAGTCCAGTGGTGCTGCCGTATAAGTCCAGTGATACTGCCGTATATTTTCAGTGATACTGTTGTATAATTCCTGTAGTACTGCCGTATAATTCCAGTGATACTGCCATATAAAACCAGTCCAGTGGTACTGCCGTATAAATCCAGTGGTACTGCCGTATAAATCCAGTGAGAATGCCGTATAATTGCAGTGATGCAGCCGTAAAATTCCAGTGGTACTGTTGTATAAGATTTGTGATACTGGCATATAATTCCAGTGATACTGCCATATAATACCAGTGATACTGACATTATAATTCCAGTGGTACTGGCGTATATGTCCAGTGGTACTGCGTATAATTCCAGTGGTACTGCCGTATAATTCCATTGATACTGCCATATAATTCCAGTTGTACTGGCATTTAAATTCAGTGATACTGCCGTATAAATCCAGTCCAGTGGTGCTGCTGCATAAATACAGTGGTCCTGAAATATAATTCCAGTGATACTGTCATATAATTCCAGTGATACTGCTGTATAATTCCAGTGGTACTGGCGTATATGTCTAGTGATACTGCCGTATATGTCCAGAGATACTGCTGTATAAATCCAGTACAGTGGTACTGCCATATAACTCCAGATATACTGCCGTATAATTCCATTGTTACTGCCGTATATGTCCAGTGATACTGTTGTATATGTCAAGCGGTACTGCAGTATAAATCCAGTGATACTGGCATATATGTCCAGTGGTACTGACATATAATTTTATTGGTACTGCCGTTAAAGTCCAGTGGTACTGCCGTATAATTCCAGTGATACTGCCGTATATTTCCAGTGATAAAACCATATAATTCCAGTGATAAAGCCATATAATTCCAGTGGTACTGGCATATAAATTCAGTGATACTGTCGTGTAAATCCAATGGTACTGCCATATAATTTCAGTGATACTGCCGTATATGTCCAGTGATACTGCCGTATAATTCCAGTGCTACTGCCGTATAAATCCTGTGGTACTGCTGTATAATTCTAGTGATACTGCCGTGTAATTCCAGTGATACTGCCGTATAATTCCAGTGGTACGGGCATATAAATCTAGTGATACTGCTGTATAAATCCAGACCAGTGGTGCTGCTGTATAAATCCAGTGGTCCTGAAATATAATTCCTGTGATACTGCCATATAATTCCAGTGATACTGCTGTATAATTCCAGTGGTACTGGTGTATATGTCTAGTGATACTGCCGTATGTGTCCAGAGATACTGCTGTATAAATCCAGTCCAGTGGTGCTGCCATATAACTCCAGATAGATAGATATACTGCTGTATAATTCCAGTGTTACTGCCATATATGTCTAGTGATACTGCCGTATATGTCCAGTGTACTGTTGTATATGTCCAGCGGTACTGCCGTATAAATCCAGTGATACTGTCGTATATGTCCAGTGTTACTAACATATAATTCCAGTGGTACTGCCGTTAAAGTCCAGTGGTACTGCCATATAATTCCAGTGATACTGCCGTATAATTCCCTTGATACTGCCATATAACTCCAGTGGTACTGGCATATAAATTCAGTGATACTGCCGTGTAAATCCAATGGTACTGCCATATAATTTCAGTGATACTGCCGTATATGTCCAGTGATACTGCCGTATAATTCCATTAATACTGCCGTATAATTCCAGTGGTACTGCTGTATAATTCTAGTGATTCTGCCGTATAATTCCAGTGATACTGCCATATAATTACAGTGGTACTGGTGTAAAAATTCAGTGATACTGATGTATAAATCCAGTCCAGTGGTACTGCTGTATAAGTCCAGTAGTACTGTTGTATAATTCCAGTGATACTGCCATTTAATTCCAGTGATACTGCCATATAATTCCAGTGGTACTGGCATATAAATTCAGTGATACTGCCGAGTAAATCCAATGGTACTGCCATATAATTTCAGTGAAACTGCTGTATAATTCCAGTAATACTGCCGTATAATTCCAGTGGTAGTGGTGTATAAATCCAGTGATACTGCTGTTTAAATCCATATAATGCCATATCAAACCAGTCCAGTGGTACTGCTGTATAAATACAGTGATACTGCTGTATAATTCCAGTGGTAATGGTGTATAAATACAGTGATACTGCCATATATATCCAGTCCAGTGGTACTGCCGTATAATTCCAGTGATACTACCATTTAATTCCAGAGTTACTGCCGTATAATTCCAGTGATACTGCCGTATCATTCCAGTGGTACTGGCGTATAAATCCAGTGATACTGCCGTATAAATCCAGTCCAGTGGGACTGCCATATTAGTCCAGTGGTATTGCCATATAATTCCAGTGATACTGCCGTAAAATTCCAGTGGTACTGCCGTATATGTCTAGTGATACTGCCGTATATGTCCAGTGATACTGCCGTATATGTCCAGCGGTACTGCCCTGTAGATCCAGTGATACTGCCGTATATATCCAGTGGTACTGCTGTATAATTCCAGTGGTACTGCCATATAAATCCAGTGGTACTGCCGTATAGCATAATTCCAGTGATACTGCTGTATAATTCCAGTGAAACTGGCGTATAAGTCCAGTGATATTAACGTATAAATCCAGTCAAATTGTAATGCCATATAAATCCAGTGGTACTGCTGTATAATTCCAGTAATACTGCCGTATAATTCCAGTGATACTGCCATATAATTCCAGTGGTACTGGCGTATAAATCCAGTGATACTGCCGTATAAATCCAGTCCAGTGGTACTGCCATATAAATCCAGTTGTACTGCCGTATAATTCCAGTGGTACTGGCATATAATTCCAGTGGTACTTGCGTATAAATCCAGTGATACTGCCGTATAAATCCAGTCCAGTGGTACTGCCATATAAATCCAGTGGTACTGCCATATAATTCCTTGTTACAACTAGATAATCATACGGTGCTGTTGTATCCTGCATTAGTCCAGTGGTGGTGTCCCTGTGCTGCTGTATATGTCCAGTGATACTACCGTATAGGATCAGCAGTACTGACATATCTATCCAGTGATACTGCCGTATATGTCCAGTGGAACTGCCATATAATCCCAGTGATACTGCCGTATATGTCCAGTGTTACAACCGTATAAATCCAGTGGTACTGGCATATTAATCCAGTCCAGTAATACTGCCGTATATGTCCAGTGATACTGCCATATATGTCCAGTGGTACTGCATATAATTCCAGTGGTACTGCAATATAAGTCCAGTGATACTGCTGTATAATTCCAGTAGTACTGGCGTATAAGTCCAGTAATACTGCTGTATAAATCCAGTCCAGTGGGACTGACGTATAAATCCAGTGATACTTCCATATAAGTCCAGTAATACTGCCGTATAATTCCAGTGGTACTGCCGTATATGTCTAGTGATACTGCTGTATATGTCCAATGATACAGCCGTATATGTCCAGTGGTACTGCCGTATAAATTCAGGGATACTGCCATATATGTCCAGTGGTACTGCCTTAAAATTCCAGTGATACTGCCATAGAATTCCAGTGATACTGCCGTATAAATGCAGTCCAGTGGTACTGCCGTATAAGTCCAGTAGTACAGCCACATAATTCCAGTGGTACTGGCGTATAAATCCAGTGATACTGCCGTATAAATCCAGTCCAGTGGTTCTGCCATATAACTCCATTGGTACTGCCATATATTTCCTTGTTACAACTAGATAATGATACATACAGTAGGTACAATTGAGTTTTCAACAGGTATTTCAGAAACGGGTGGTATTCATGTGACCGGCGGACGGGAGACCGGCGGTCACATGACCTCCACCGACATCCCGCCCCCTCACTATCCCGATGGTTGGCATGCTGACCAACGGGGACTATTTCCACTCGTGGGTGTCCATGACACCCATAGAGTGTGATAGAACCTGTGGTGACCTCAGGTCACCACCAAGTGCCCGCAGCGTGGCGAGCGCAGCAAGCCCTCAAGGGGCTTGCTGCACTCGCCCCTCCCTGCCGGGATCCCGGCGTCAGTATGCTGCCGGGATCCCGGTGTCGGTATGCTGACCGGCAGTTTCCTGACCGCCGGTCAGACATACTACACCCTTAAAAAACAGCTCTTAACCCAATGAATTTTATGGAACAATTGTATCAGAAGACCATGGCATATGTGGCTGCAAGCTACTGCAGCAGAATGACTTTTGAGCATGGGAAGTGATTGGACCTTTTATGTTTGTGTTTCATTTTTCTTTATGTACCTGCAATATAATTCCAGTGATACTGACATATGTTCAGTGGTACCGTCGTATAAATCCAGTGGTACTGGCATAAAAATCCAGTCCAGTGAAACTACAGTACATGTCCAGTCGTTCTGCAATATAAATTACAGTGATACTGTCATACTCATATATGTCCTGTGGTACTGCTTATAATTCCAGTGGTACTGCCATATAATTCCAGTGATACTGCCGTATAATTCCAGTGGTACTGGCGTATAAATCCAGTGATACTGCCATATAAGTCCAGTGATACTGCCATATATGTCTAGAGAATCTGCCATTTATGTCTAGTAATACTGCCGTATAGATCCAGTCCAGTGGTACTGCCATATAAATCCAGTGGTACTGCCGTATAAATCCAGTGATACTGCTGTAAAATTCCAGTGGTACTGCCGTATAATTCCAATGATACTGCCGTATAATTCTAGTGATACTCCCGTATAAGTCCAGTGATACTGCCGTATAAATCCAGTCCAATGGTACTGCCGTATAAGTCCAGTGGTACTGCCGTATATCTCCAGTTATACTGCTGTATAATTCTAGTGATACTGCTGTGTAACTCCAGTGGTACTGGCATATAAATCCAGTAATACTGCCGCATAAATCCAGTCCAGTGGTACTGCCATATAATTCCTGTGGTACTGCCATATAATTCCAGTGATACTGCCGTATAATTCCAGTGATACTGCCGTATAATTTGAGTGGTACTGGTGTATAAGTCCAGTGATACTGCTGTTTAAATCCAGTCCAGTGGTACTGCCATATAATTCCAGTGATACTGCCATATTATTCCAGTGATACTGCCTTATAATTCCAGTGATACTGCTATATAAATCCAGTCCAGTGGTACTGCTGTATAAATTCAGTGGTACTGCCATATAATTCCAGTGATACTGCCATATTTGTCTAGTGATACTACCATATATGTCCATTGATACTGCCGTGTAAATCCAGTCCAGAAGTACTGCTGTATAAATCCAGCGGTACTGCCGTATAAATCCAGTGATACTGCCGTATAATTCCAGTGATACTGCCTTATAATTCCAGTGGTACTGGTGTATAAACCACAAATTGAGGGCTCTGTCTAAAATAGAGATAATTTATTGATATATTTAAACCTTATAATTATACATAAAAAACAATGTACCATTCAACTACTTTTCCTCAAATGTATCAATTGAAATAAAATAAAATAAAAATATATATACATTGGAAATTGACTGCTGGCACAGCCATATGCAATATTTCTACTTATGGATACATATAAACTGATCACACCATCTGAAACAATTGTATCACAGTGAGATATTCTTTTGGATCCAGCCTCCTGTAAAGTATATGTCCAGACTTATCCAGAGGATTAAAATTCCACACGCAGTGGTATTTAAATACTTGTATCCTCCCGCTGGTAGATGATAATATTCACAGTGCTGTTAGAAACGGATCTTTTAAAAGTTATTAATCAGACTCACGGGTGTCTTACACACAGGTTTATAACTTTTAAAAGATCCGTTTCTAACAGCACTGTGAATATTATCATCTACCAGCGGGAGGATACAAGTATTTAAATACCACTGCGTGTGGAATTTTAATCCTCTGGATAAGTCTGGACATATACTTTACAGGAGGCTGGATCCAAAAGAATATCTCACTGTGATACAATTGTTTCAGATGGTGTGATCAGTTTATATGTATCCATAAGTAGAAATATTGCATATGGCTGTGCCAGCAGTCAATTTCCAATGTATATATATTTTTATTTTATTTTATTTCAATTGATACATTTGAGGAAAAGTAGTTGAATGGTACATTGTTTTTTATGTATAATTATAAGGTTTAAATATATCAATAAATTATCTCTATTTTAGACAGCGCCCTCAATTTGTGGTTTTTGCAATTGGTGATATATAGTGGGATTCAACACCCCCTTTTTTTGAGGGCTGCAGTCTATATTGGTGCCAATTAATTGTGACAACCGATTCATATTCCAGTATAGCGCTTTTTATATATTTTTTGTACTGGTGTATAAACTTAGTGATACTGCCATATAATTCCAGTGATACTGCTTTATAATTCCAGTGATACTGCCATGATAATTCCAGTGGTACTGTCGTATAAATCTAGTGATACTGCCATATAAATCCAGTCCAGTGGAACTGCCGTATAATCCTAGTGATACTGTCGTATAAGTCCAGTGATACTGCTGTATAAATCCAGTCCAGTGGTACTGCCATATAATTCCAGTGATACTGCCATAATATTCCAGTGATACTGCCTCATAATTCCAGTGATACTGCCACATAAATACAGTCCAGCGGTACTGCTGTATAAGTTCAGTGGTACTGCCGTATATTTCCAGAGATACTGCCATATTTGTCTAGTGATACTGCCGTATAAATCCAGTGGTAATGCCATATAATTCCAGTGATACTGCCATATAATTCCAGTGATACTGCCATATAATTCTAGTGGTACTGGCGTATAAGTCCAGTGATACTGCTGTTTAAATCCAGTCCAGTGGTACTGCTGTATAATTCCAGTGATACTGCCATATTATTCCAGTGATACTGCCTTATAATTCCAGTGATACTGCCACATAAATCCAGTCCAGTTGTACTGCCGTATAAATCCAGCAGTACTGCCGTATAATTCCAGTGATACTGCCATATAATTACAGTGATACTGCCGTATAATTCCAGTGGTACTGGCGTATAAACCCAGTGATACTGGCATATAATTCTAGTGATACTGCCGTATAATTCCAGTGATACTGCCGTATGATTCCAGTGGTACTGTCATATAAATCTAGTGATACTGCCATATAAATCCAGTCTAGTGGAACTGTCGTATAATTCTAGTGGTACTGGCATATAAATCCAGTCCAGTGGTACTGCCGTATAATTCTAGTGATACTGCCATAATATTCCAGTGATACTGCTTTATAATTCCAGTTATACTGCCACATAAATCCAGTCCAGTGGTACTGCTGTATAAATTCAGTGGTACTGCCGTATAATTCCAGTGATACTGCCATATTTGTCTAGTGATACTGCCGTATATGTCCAGTGATACTGCCGTATAAATCCAGTCCAGTGGTACTGCCATATAAATCCAGGGGTACTGCCATAGAATTCCAGTGATACTGCCGTATAAATCCAGTCCAGTGGTACTGCCGTATAAGTCCAGTAGTACGGCCACATAATTCCAGTGGTACTGGCGTATAAGTCCAGTGATACTGCCGTATAAATCCAGTCCAGTGGTTCTGCCATATAACTCCATTGGTACTGCCATATATTTCCTTGTTACAACTAGATAATGATACATACAGTAGGCACAATTGAGTTTTCAACAGGTATTTCAGAAACGGGTGGTATTCATGTGACCGGCGGACGGGAGACCGGCGGTCACATGACCTCCACCGACATCCCGCCCCCTCACTATCCCGATGGTTGGCATGCTGACCAACAGGGACTATTTCCACTCGTGGGTGTCCATGACACCCATAGAGTGTGATAGAACCTGTGGTGACCGCAGGTCACCACCAAGTGCCCGCAGCGTGGCGAGCGCAGCAAGCCCTCAAGGGGCTTGCTGCACTCGCCCCTCCCCGCCGGGATCCCGGCGTCAGTATGCTGCCGGGATCCCGGTGTCGGTATGCTGACCGGCAGTTTCCTGACCGCCGGTCAGACATACTACACCCTTAAAAAACAGCTCTTAACCCAATGAATTTTATGGAACAATTGTATCAGAAGACCATGGCATATGTGGCTGCAAGCTACTGCAGCAGAATGACTTTTGAGCATGGGAAGTGATTGGACCTTTTATGTTTGTGTTTCATTTTTCTTTATGTACCTGCAATATAATTCCAGTGATACTGACATATGTTCAGTGGTACCGTCGTATAAATCCAGTGGTACTGGCATAAAAATCCAGTCCAGTGAAACTACAGTACATGTCCAGTCGTTCTGCAATATAAATTACAGTGATACTGTCATACTCATATATGTCCTGTGGTACTGCTTATAATTCCAGTGGCACTGCCATATAATTCCAGTGATACTGCCGTATAATTCCAGTGGTACTGGCGTATAAATCCAGTGATACTGCCATATAAGTCCAGTGATACTGCCATATATGTCTAGAGAATCTGCCATATATGTCTAGTAATACTGCCGTATAGATCCAGTCCAGTGGTACTGCCATATAAATCCAGTGGTACTGCCGTATAAATCCAGTGATACTGCTGTAAAATTCCAGTGGTACTGCCGTATAAGTCCAATGATACTGCCGTATAATTCTAGTGATACTCCCGTATAAGTCCAGTGATACTGCCGTATAAATCCAGTCCAATGGTACTGCCGTATAAGTCCAGTGGTACTGCCGTATATCTCCAGTGATACTGCTGTATAATTCTAGTGATACTGCTGTGTAACTCCAGTGGTACTGGCATATAAATCCAGTAATACTGCCGCATAAATCCAGTCCAGTGGTACTGCCATATAATTCCCGTGGTACTGCCATATAATTCCAGTGATACTGCCGTATAATTCCAGTGATACTGCCGTATAATTTGAGTGGTACTGGTGTATAAGTCCAGTGATACTGCTGTTTAAATCCAGTCCAGTGGTACTGCCGTATAATTCCAGTGATACTGCCATATTATTCCAGTGATACTGCCTTATAATTCCAGTGATACTGCTATATAAATCCAGTCCAGTGGTACTGCTGTATAAATTCAGTGGTACTGCCATATAATTCCAGTGATACTGCCATATTTGTCTAGTGATACTACCGTATATGTCCATTGATACTGCCGTGTAAATCCAGTCCAGAAGTACTGCTGTATAAATCCAGCGGTACTGCCGTATAAATCCAGTGATACTGCCGTATAATTCCAGTGATACTGCCATATAATTCCAGTGGTACTGGTGTATAAACTTAGTGATACTGCCATATAATTCCAGTGATACTGCTTTATAATTCCAGTGATACTGCCATGATAATTCCAGTGGTACTGTCGTATAAATCTAGTGATACTGCCATATAAATCCAGTCCAGTGGAACTGCCGTATAATCCTAGTGATACTGTCGTATAAGTACAGTGATACTGCTGTATAAAGCCAGTCCAGTGGTACTGCCATATAATTCCAGTGATACTGCCATAATATTCCAGTGATACTGCCTCATAATTCCAGTGATACTGCCACATAAATACAGTCCAGCGGTACTGCTGTATAAGTTCAGTGGTACTGCCGTATATTTCCAGAGATACTGCCATATTTGTCTAGTGATACTGCCGTATAAATCCAGTGGTAATGCCATATAATTCCAGTGATACTGCCATATAATTCCAGTGATACTGCCATATAATTCTAGTGGTACTGGCGTATAAGTCCAGTGATACTGCTGTTTAAATCCAGTCCAGTGGTACTGCTGTATAATTCCAGTGATACTGCCATATTATTCCAGTGATACTGCCTTATAATTCCAGTGATACTGCCACATAAATCCAGTCCAGTTGTACTGCCGTATAAATCCAGCAGTACTGCCGTATAATTCCAGTGATACTGCCATATAATTACAGTGATACTGCCGTATAATTCCAGTGGTACTGGCGTATAAACCCAGTGATACTGGCATATAATTCCAGTGATACTGCCGTATAATTCCAGTGATACTGCCGTATGATTCCAGTGGTACTGTCATATAAATCTAGTGATACTGCCATATAAATCCAGTCTAGTGGAACTGTCGTATAATTCTAGTGGTACTGGCATATAAATCCAGTCCAGTGGTACTGCCGTATAATTCTAGTGATACTGCCATAATATTCCAGTGATACTGCCTTATAATTCCAGTTATACTGCCACATAAATCCAGTCCAGTGGTACTGCTGTATAAATTCAGTGGTACTGCCGTATAATTCCAGTGATACTGCCATATTTGTCTAGTGATACTGCCGTATATGTCCAGTGATACTGTCGTATAAATCCAGTCCAGTGGTACTGCCATATAAATCCAGGGGTACTCCTGTATAATTCCAGTGATACTGCCATATAATTCCAGTGATACTGCTGTATAATCCAGTGGTACTGGCGTATAAATTTAGTGATACTGGCATATAAATCCAGTGATACTGATTTATAATTCCAGTGATACTGCCATGATAATTCCAGTGGTACTGTCGTATAAATCAAGTGGTACTGCCATATAAATCCAGTCCAGTGGAACTGCCATATAATTCCAGTGATACTGCCGTATAATTCCAGTGGTACTGGCGTATAAATCCAGTCATACTGCCGTATAATTCTAGTGGTACTGCCGTATAATTCCAGTGATACTGACGTATAATTCCAGTGGTATTGGCATATAATTCCAGTGATTCTGCTGTATAAATCTAGTCCAGTGGTACTGCCGTATAAATCCAGTGATACTGCCATATAATTCCAATGGTACTGACGTTTAAATCCAGTGATACTGCCGTACAAATCCATTCCAGTGGTACTGCCATATAAATCCAGTGGCACGGCCATATAATTCCAGTGTTACTGGCGTATAAGTCCAGTGATACTGCTGTATAAATCCAGTCCAGTGTTACTGCCGTATAAGTCCAGTGGTACTGACCTGTGCTGTATATTATATACTCCATTTAAAGGAGTTATTAATAGTAATCCAAATAATTTTTACAGGGTTTACCCTGTGTGGTGTAGGGATACGCTGTCCTGTGCCACATATTATGATAAATAATTCGAGAAACATAATGGAGAATAAAAATTTGGATGATTAAATAGGGAAAGATGAAGAAACACTTTCTCTAAGTGCCGAAGCTTCTGCAACTTGTCATGACATAGACGTTGAAATGCCATCAATATCATCTGCCAAGGCCGATGCCCAATGTACTAGTAGAGGGCATATAAAGTCCAAAAATCCAAAGTTCAGTAAAAAGACCCAAAAAATTAATTTAAATGGTCTGACGGAGAAACGTAAACTTGCCAATATGCAATTTATGACACAGAGTGGCAAGGAACGGCTAAGGCACATGACGATGGAAGCCCTCATCCTCCCGCTAGAAAAATGATAAGAGTTAAGCTGGTAAAAGCACAGAAAAGAACTGTGCATTCTAAGATGCTATCACAAGAGTCCAAATGTGTCGGCGGTTGCGATGCCTAACCTTCGAAAAACACTGGACGGGAAGAGGTGGCTCCTTCCAACATTTGCATGCCCTCTGCAAGTGCTGGAAGTAGCAACCACAGTCCAGTTTCTGATATTAAAATTGAAGATGTCACTGTTGAAGTACACCAGGATGAGGATATGGGAGTTGCTGGTGCTGAGGAGGAAGTTGACAATGAGGATTCTGATGGTGATGTGGTTTGTTTAAATTAGGTACCGGGGGAGACACCTGTTGTTCATGGAATAAATAAGCCCATTGTGATGCCTGGGCAAAATACCAAAAAAAACACCTATTCCATGTGGAATTATTTCTTCACATATCCGGACAACAGGTGTCAAGCTGTGTGTTGTCTCTGTCGATCCGTAATAAGTAGGGGTAAGGATGTTAACCACCTAGGAACGTCCTCCCTTGTACGTCACCTGCTGCGCATTCATCAGAATTCAGTGTCAAGTTCTGAAACTTTGGGTAAGATCATAAGCACTCCATTGACACCTAAATCCCTTCTTCCTCTTGTACCCAAGCTCCTGCAAGCCACACCACCAACTCCCTCAACGTCAACTTCCTCCTTAGTCAGGAACGTCAGCAGTCCTGCAGGCTATGTCACTGGCAAGACTGAGGAGTCCTCTCCTAACTGGGATTCCTCCGGAGGATCCTTGAGTGATACACCTCCTGCTGCTGTTGCTGCCGCTGCTGTGGTTGCTGCTGGAAGTCGATCATCATCCCAGAGGAAAAGTTGGAAGACCACTTGTACTGCTTCAAGTAAGCAATTGACTGTCCAACAGTCTTTGTGAGGAAGGTGAAATATGACAGCAGTCATCCTGTTGCAAAGCGGATACGGAGGCCTTGACAGCTATGTTAGTGTTAGACGTGGGTCCGGTATCCACCATTAGATCAGTGGGACTTAGAGAACTGATGGAGGTAGTGTGTCCCCGGTACCAAATCCCATCTAGGTTCCACTTCACTAGGCAGGCGATACCGAGAATGTACAGAGACGTCAGAAAAAGTGTCCTCAGTTTCCTAAAAAATGCAGTTGTACCCACTGTTCACTTAACCACGGACATGTGGACAATTGGAACAGGCCAGACTAAGGACTATATGACTGTGACAGCCCACTGGGTAGATGTATTGCCTCCCGCAGCAACAACAACAGCAGCGGTACCATTTGCAGCATCTCGCAAATGTAAACTCATTCTGTAAGAGTCACACTGCTGACAACCTCTTATGGAAACTGAGGGACATCATCGCACAATGGCTTACCTCAATTTGACTCTCCTGGAGATTTGTGATATCAGACAACGCCACCAATATTGTGCGTGCATTACATCTGGGCAAATTCCAGCACGTCCCATGTTTTGCACATACAATTAATCTGGTGGTGCAGAATTTTTTTAAAAATGACAGGGATGTGAAGGAGATGCTGTCTGTGGACCGAAAAATTGCAGGCCACTTTCAACATTCAGCCATCGTGTGCCGAAGACTGGAGCACCAGCAAACACTCCTGAACCTGCCCTGCCATCACCTGAAGCAAGAGGTGGTAACGAGGTGGAATTCAACACTCTATATGCTTCAGGGGATGGAGGAGCAGCAAAAGGCCATTGAAGCATATAAATCCACCTACGATATATGAAAAGGAGGTGAAATGCACATGATTGAAGCGCAGTGGAGAATGATTTCCATCTTGTGCAAGGTTCTCCAACCTCCAGAAGCAGCTGGAGAAATTGAAGGAGGAGTCTTGATGGAGCAATTCCACTAAGTATGTGGGACTTGTGGATAGAGCCCTTCATTTGCGTTGCCAGGATTCAAGGATGGTCAATCTGTTGAAATCAGAGCACTACATTTTGGCCACCATGCTCGATCCTACGTTTAAAGCCTATGTTGTATCTCTCTTTCTGGCAGACACAAGTCTGCAGAGGTTCAAAGACCTGCTGGTGATAAATTTGTCAACTCAAGCAGAACGTGACCCCTCAACAGCTCCTCCTTCATTTTCTCCCGCAACTGGGGCTGCGAGGAAAAGAATAAGATTTCCTAGCCCAACCACTAGCGGTGATGCAGGGCAGTCAGGAGCGAGTGCTGACATCTGGTCCGGACTGAAGGACTTGCCAACGATTACTGACATGTCTACTGTCACTACATATGATTCTGTCACCATTGAAAGAATGGTTAGTGAAAATATGAGTGACAGCATCCAGGTAGGTATGTCAGACAGTCCGTACGTATACTGGCAGGAAATAGAGGCAATTTGGATGCCCTTGCACAAACTGGCTTTATTTTAGCTAAGTTACCCCCCTCCAGTGTGCACTCCAAAAGACCTGTGATTGTGGATTCCAGTGGGGAAGAATTAATACTCTGTGAGGAAGAGGAGGATGTACACACTGAAAGGGGTGAGAAATCGGAAGATGAAGATGAGGTCAACATCTTGCCTCTGTAGAGCCAGTTTTTGCAAGGAGAGATTGCTTCTCTTTTGGTGGGGGCCCAAACAAACCAGTCATTTCAGCCACAGTCGTGTGGCAGACCCTGTCGCTGAAATGATTGGTTTGTTAAAGTGTGCATGTCCTGTTTATACAATATAAGGGTGGGTGGGAGGGCCCAAGAACAATTCCATCTTGCACCTCTTTTTCTTATTTGCATCATGTGCTGTTTGGGACTAGTTTTTTAAAGTGCCATCCTGTCTGACACTGCTGTATAACTCCAGTGGTACTGCCGTATAAGTCCTGGGGTACTGCCATATAAGTCCTATCCAGTGGTGCTGTCTTGTGCTGCATCAATCAAGTGGTGGTGTCTTGTGCTGCCATAAGTCCAGTGGTGGTGTCCTGTACTGTATATTATTTAATCCAAATAAAAGGGTTATATACATTACTTATATTATTATCCAAATAAGTTTTACAGGGTTTGTCCTATGTGGTGTAGGGCTACGCTCGCCCGTGCTGCATATTATTATAATAGCTCCAAATAAAAGGGTTATTATTATCCAAATTAATTTTACAGGCTTTGCCGTGTATGTTTGGGGTTTAGGGGTACGCTTTCCTGTGCCATCAATATTGTGCGTGTATTACATCTGGGCAAATTCCAGCACATCCCATGTTTTTTGTGCCACACACTTGTGTTGCTTAGCTTAGTCATACAGCTACCTTATTGCACCTCTATTTCTTCTTTGCATGATGTGCTGTTTTGGGCGTAGTTTTTTTAAGTGCCATCCTGTCTGCAACTGCAGTGCCACTCCTAGATGGGCCAGGTGTTTGTGCCGCCCACTTGTGTCACTTAACTTAGTCATACAGCTACCTCATTGCACCTCTTACTTTTTTACATGAGGCGCTGTTTGGGACCTATTTTTTTTAAGTGCCATCCTGTCTGCAACTGCAGTGCCACTCCTAGATGGGCCAGGTGTTTATGCCGCACACTTGTGTCACTTAGCTTAGTCATACAGCTACCTCATTGCACCTCTTTTACTTTTTTACATGAGGTGCTGTTTGGGACCTAGTTTTTTTAAGTGCCATCCTGTCTGCAACTGCAGTGCCACTCCTAGATGGGCCAGGTGTTTATGCCGCACACTTGTGTCGCTTAGCTTAGTCATACAGCTACCTCATTGCACCTCTTTTACTTTTTTACATGAGGTGCTGTTTGGGACCTAGTTTTTTTAAGTGCCATCCTGTCTGCAACTGCAGTGCCACTCCTAGATGGGCCAGGTGTTTATGCCGCACACTTGTGTCGCTTAGCTTAGTCATACAGCTACCTCATTGCACCTCTTTTACTTTTTTACATGAGGTGCTGTTTGGGACCTAGTTTTTTTAAGTGCCATCCTGTCTGCAACTGCAGTGCCACTCCTAGATGGGCCAGGTGTTTGTGCCGCCCACTTGTGTCACTTAACTTAGTCATACAGCTACCTCATTGCACCTCTTACTTTTTTACATGAGGCGCTGTTTGGGACCTATTTTTTTTAAGTGCCATCCTGTCTGCAACTGCAGTGCCACTCCTAGATGGGCCAGGTGTTTATGCCGCACACTTGTGTCACTTAGCTTAGTCATACAGCTACCTCATTGCACCTCTTTTACTTTTTTACATGAGGTGCTGTTTGGGACCTAGTTTTTTTAAGTGCCATCCTGTCTGCAACTGCAGTGCCACTCCTAGATGGGCCAGGTGTTTATGCCGCACACTTGTGTCGCTTAGCTTAGTCATACAGCTACCTCATTGCACCTCTTTTACTTTTTTACATGAGGTGCTGTTTGGGACCTAGTTTTTTTAAGTGCCATCCTGTCTGCAACTGCAGTGCCACTCCTAGATGGGCCAGGTGTTTATGCCGCACACTTGTGTCGCTTAGCTTAGTCATACAGCTACCTCATTGCACCTCTTTTACTTTTTTACATGAGGTGCTGTTTGGGACCTAGTTTTTTTAAGTGCCATCCTGTCTGCAACTGCAGTGCCACTCCTAGATGGGCCAGGTGTTTATGCCGCACACTTGTGTCGCTTAGCTTAGTCATACAGCTACCTCATTGCACCTCTTTTACTTCTTTGCATGATGTGCTGCTTGGGTCCCATTTTTTAAATCTGCCATCCTGTATGACACTGCATTGCTGCTGCTAGCTGGGCCTGGTGTTTGTGCCGCACACTTGTGTCGCTTGGCTTAGTCATACAGCCACCTCGGTGCAACCTTTTGGCCTAAAAACAATATTGTGAGGTATTCAGAATAGACTGGAAATGAGTGGAAATGAATGTTAGTGAGGTTAATAAAAATAACCCCCCAAATTCTTTGATTTTAGGTGGTTTTATGTTTTTTTCAAAAATCATCCAGATCCAAAACCAAAACATGAAAGGGTGGTTTTGGCAAAAGCAATCCAGATCTAAAACACGAGCATGGAATCAGAACCAAAACCAAAACACAAAACACGAAAAGTGCCCACCGCACATCTCTAATTATAAGGGCACAGTCGTGCCCTTATATTAAGGCTGAATTGAACACATGGAATTCTCCCATAGGGAACTTCTGAGATGGTGGCATGGTGTTTGAGGGGCTACACCTCAAAAGTGATTGGATGTACTGAGCTGAAATGTGGCATGGACGCGTAGAATCGTCACCTGGTACTGCATGCTAAATTTCAGTACAAAATAATTAAATGTGTGTAATTGGGAACAATCTAAATTTTAAACTGTCCGTTTCTTTCTGCCACTTCCTGTTTGGCATTTTTGCCAGATTTTCCAATGTAGTCTATGGTGGGATTTTTGGGAAGGCATATCTCAGGGTAGAGGAGGAACTAAGACTTGTGGTTTGTTTTATTAGATCGAGTTTGTCCCAGTGCCTTTTGGGTTTAAGGTTTTTCAGAAAGTTACAGTATTTTTTTAATTTTGTAAAATATGTCCCATTATAAAGATTGGGAATTTCAATTTGTTGCGCCTGTGCAGTGGCTGCCAGCAGAGGGTGTACTGAGTATAGCTTCATTTGGGTGTACAAACATGGTCGACGTTCCCACATAGCCGATTTGAGCTGTGATAATATAAGTATTTAGCCCCGTTTATGTCAAACAAAGTGAGTGGGGAGTGTTTTGGGGCTGGGTGTGGGCTCCCTGACAGGTTTTTTAGGTCTGGCACAGTGTAAATATAAAGTTATTTAGTCCGTGTCCGGGGACGGCCTTTGCGGTGATGTCACTTAATGTATTCATTTATTCAGTGCACTCCCAGATGGGACTGGGAGGTGGGAGTGGGAAATACAAAAGTGTTATATCACTGGTGAGAACATGCCATACAGTACAGCTGGACACAGTGTGGCTTATAGCATAACTAGCACAGGGTGAGGGTGCCCCGTCACACCTGGTAGAGGAAGGCGCCGCCAACCACCCCACCAGAGTGACCCACCACTACTCTGCAGCAAGCCACCCTTTATCTCCTCTGGCTGGAGGAGATTACCACATGAAGTGTGTCCCTCCGCTGGGTGTAGTGCCATCACCCGGCTTCTAGGCTTGCTGATCCGGACAGCCAGGCATGGGCGTAAGGAGAGGCGCCAGCGACTGGGGGGGCTGGGGCTGACAGCTCTTTCTGCCCAATGTGGTCTCTGTTCCGGGAGTGTCAGCGGGAGAGCGCTGACTGGGACAGCAGCGGGGCTCCGGCAGCAGGGCAGGTATGTGTGGCCAGTGACCTCCCTCCCCATGTGTAGGCCTGCGGAGTGTGATGTGCAGGATGGGGCAGGCGGCGCTCTCCCTCCCTCTCTTCCAGATGTAGCTCCTCAGTCGTCTTTCTTCCAGAGCAGAAACTGACATACGGCTGCTGGACTCCCGGGCAGCGGCAGCGCTCTCACCGACTGGCCTCAGCCCTGGAACACTGTGGCCATACTGCTGGGGAATTAACCCCACTTTCTGAAAGCCCAGAATTGTACACATTATTCAAGGTGTGGCCTCACAAGTGATTTTTTATAACGGGAGTACAATACTCTCGTCCCTAGCATCAATTCCCCGTTTTATGCATGCTAATATCTTATTAGCCTTCTTTGCTGCAGTCCTACTTTGGGTACTACTGCTTAGTTTGCTATCTATGAGGACACCTAAGTCCTTTTCCAGTACAGAATCCCCTAATTTTACCCCATTTAGTAGGTAGGTGTAATTTTTGTTCTTGTTACCACAGTGCATTACCTTACTCTTGTCTGTATTGAAGCGCATTCTCCATTTCACTGCCCAAGCTTCTAATTTAACTAAGTCATTCTGAAGCGACTCAGCATCCCCCTCCGCATTTATAACTTTACACAATTTGGTATCATCTGCAAAAATTGACACCATGCTCTCTAGACCTTCTGTTAGGTCGTTAATGAAAATATTGAACAATAGTGGTCCTAATACTGAGCCTTGCGGCACACCACTTAGCACTTCAGTCCAAGTTGAAAAAGATCCATTAACCACAACGCGCTGCTCCCTATTATCTTACCAGTTTTTGACCCAAGTGCATTTTGTGCTTCCTAGCCCTGATTCTTGTAGCTTGTAGATAAGTCTCATGTGTGGTACAGTGTCGAATGCTTTGGCAAAATCTAAAAAAAAGATTACATCCACCTCTTTACCCTAATCTACTGTAGGTTTGCGCTTACTGTTTCATAAAAGCCAAGTAAATTGGTTTGACAGGATCTGTCCTTCATAAACCCATGTTGATTCCTTTTAATGACCTTATTGACTTCAAGGAACTTCTGAATACTATCTCTTAGAATACCTTCCAATACTTTCCCCACTATAGATGTAAGACTAACTAGTCTGTAATTACCTGGTTCAGCTTTACTTCCCTTTTTGAATATAGGCACTACTTCCGCTATACGCCAGTCTTTGGGAACCATATGTCATGACTGAGGTTTTGTGAACCCGGTGTTAGTGAGGTCTGTGCGGGCGACTGGAGAATTATATGAATACTACCACTGACCTGGTTTGGGAGTGTTGTGGACTCGGGGCTTCTTCCGGTGACTAGGAAGAGGAACCGCAGCAGAGATGGCCGAATCTAGGTTCTCCCCATGCAGGATTAGGTCGGCAGACAGGGGGCACGTGTGAACGCTGAAGGTCTCCTGAAAGACAGAACTGGAAAGGCGCTGATGAATCAGTGAAGAATACCAGGTACAACTGCGCTAAAGTGCACTGGATGCTTGGAAACACTGAGGCGCTAGGAGGCACGGAAGTGCTCGGAGACACTGGGGTGCGTAGAGACACTGGGGTGCGTAGAGACACTGGGGTGCGTAGAGGCACTGAGGTGCTTGGAGGCACTGAGATGCCGGAAGCACGGAGACGCTGAAGCGCGGAGACGCTGGAGGCATGAGGTGCTGAGGCACGGGGGTGCTGAGGCACGAGGTGCTGGAAGCACGGAGGCGCTGAGGCACGGAGGTACTGGAGGCACGAGGTGCTGAGACACGGAGATGCTGGAGGGACGAGGTGCTGAGGCACGGAGGTGCTGGGAGGCACGGAGGTACTGAGGCACGGAGATACTGAGGCACGAAGATACTGAGGCACGGAGGTGCTGAGGCACGGAGGTGCTGGGAGGCACGGAGGTACTGAGGCACGGAGGTGCTGAGGCACGGAGATACTGAGGCACAGAGGTACTGAGGCACGGAGGTGCTGAGGCATGGAGGTGCTGAGGCACGGAGATGCTGAAAGCACGGAGATGCTGAGGCACGTAGATGCTGAGGCACGGAGATGCTGCAGGGATACGGGAGCTCTGGAGATCACAACTACAACAGCCGTAAAGATGAACCACGGCAGCTGTGGTTTTCAGTTGAGACTATGGAATATAATACTGTGCCTTTAAGATGAACCACTGCAGCTGTGCCTTTACTTTGAGACTCGTGGAAATAGTGATCATCAGTGGCAACACAAAAGTAAACCAAACAGGGTAACAAGGAACAGAGTTTTCACAGGAACTGGAGTATAAAGGTTACCTTTAGGGAGCTCAGCTTGAAGACTCACACATAGCTGTGAGTGTGACACAAGGAACTGGCCCAGTTTCTAACTCAGCCTCCAAACTTATACTTCCTGGTTCTTGGTGATTGGTGAGCAGGATTAGGTGATGCAGAGAGTCTCAGGCTGGCAGAGGATTGGACAACTCTGGATCAGGTGAACAGTCACTGTCATGTGACTACTCCAGACTAGGCTGTGATGTAGAATGAGGCCTAGCAGGCCGAGAGAACACTGAAGCCTGAACTTCATATTACTGAATTCAGCCTCACACAGGAGATCACCACAGGTGGAGCTAATTAACTATTACCTTTCAGGCAGAGAACTCAGGAAAACTCATAGTGCTGACAAGCTGTTTAACTCAGTGAGTAAAAGACACAGGATCCGGGACAGATGGCAGGGGTAAGTCACCAAATATGAAACCTACAGTCAGGATTGTGACCGTATCCCCCTCTTCAAGGGTGGACTCCGGACACCCATCTTGAATCTTAGAGGAACTTGAGAAATTCATACGGAAGAATTTAGGACCTTCCTTTGATGCCTCTTCTTCTTACGGGAACAGTTGGTTTTGACCAGGGAGAGTGGAATCTCCTGTAAAGAAAAAACTTCCTTAGAAAACATGGGACCTCCCCTGAAAGAAGTAGCATCATGAACTGGATCAAATTCAGAGTCTGAGTCCAAGTCTTTTGGAAGATACCAATCTTCTTTGGGAGTAACTACATCCGCTTTGTAAGCTGCAATAACAAGTTCAGAACAACACAAGGAACTTGGAGTGGAATCAATGGAAACATAACCAACACTTAAATCAACAGGCTGTTGCCTTTGTACTGTTTTCCAATTCTTGGCATTCCTGAAATTCCTAATGTATTGGTTCATCAAGGCATTATCTTGCTCAGAAAGCGATGGGTCAGAAAACAGAGCATTGGCTGAATGTTCTGAAGACTGAGTGGAGGATGAAATTGGACTCAAGGAAACAGATGCCACTGAAACAACATTAGACTGAGGTACCCATTCAGACATTAGGTCAATAGCCTTGGTATTTTTCTTGACTTTAGATGCTACAGCAGAATTATCCCGACATCGAGGAGAAGAGGTATTAGAATTCCCCGCAGAAGCTGTGGACTCAGTGCTGGAAGACAAGAAAAAAGAATCAGAGACAGACTGAAGTCTAATTTTAGAACTAGATGGTGGAAGTCCTTTACTGGGACCAACAGACAAAAGTTCTTTACTCGGACCAATGCTTGGAATCGGTTTGTGTCCAGATGAGTTTGAACAGACTGAAACTGGAGAAATCTTTGGCTGGACGAGTAGGACTGGATTGGATCCGAGGATACTTGAATTGGCTGGGGCCAAAGGAGACTGACCAGGCTGGTCCTGGAGTATTGCTGGACCAACTGGAACTGGGACGGGCTGACCAGGCTGGGCCTGGAGTATTGCTGGACCGGCTGGAACCGGGACGGACTGACCAGGCTGGACCTGGAGTATTGCTGGACCGGCTGGAACCGGGACGGACTGACCAGGCAGAGCCTGGAGTATTGCTGGACCGGCTGGAACCGGGACGGACTGACCAGGCTGGGCCTGGAGTATTGCTGGACCAGCTGGAACCGGGACGGACTGACCAGGCTGGACCTGGAGTATTGCTGGACCGGCTGGAACCGGGACGGACTGACCAGGCAGAGCCTGGAGTATTGCTGGACCGGCTGGAACCGGGACGGACTGACCAGGCTGGGCCTGGAGTATTGCTGGACCGGCTGGAACCGGGACGGACTGACCAGGCAGGGCCTGGAGTATAGCTGGACCGGGTAGAACCGGGACGGACTGACCAGGTGGAGCCTGGAATATAGCTGGACCGGCAGGAGCCCCCTCATCACGGGGCTGGGCTGAGGCAAGAACCCCCTCTTCACGGGGCTGGGCTGAAGCAAGAGCCCCCTCTTCACGGGGCTGGGCAGCACTCTGTAGACTCTCTGGCTGGGCAGCACTCTATAGACTCTCTGGCTGGGCAGCACTCTGTAGACTCTCTGGCTGGGCAGCACTCTGTAGACTCTCTGGCTGGGCAGCACTCTGTAGACTCTCTGACTGGGCAGCACTCTGTAGACTCTCTGGCTGGGCAGCACTCTGTAGACTCTCTGGCTGGGCAGCACTCTGTAGTCTCTCTGGCTGGGCAGCACTCTGTAGTCTCTTTGGCTGGGCAGCACTCTGTAGTCTCTCTGGCTGGGCAGCGCTCTGAAGACTCTCTGGGGCTGGACCCTCTGAACCCCTCTCTGGGGCTAAAGACACGGAAGCCCCTCGTTGGGCTGAAGACATGGACGCCCCTCCTTGGGCTGAAGACATGGACGCCACTCCTTGGGCTGAAGACACGGACGCCCCTCCTTGGGCTGAAGACACGGAAGCCCCTCCTTGGGCTGAAGACACGGAAGCCCCTCCTTGGGCTGAAGACACGGATGCCCCTCCTTGGGCTGAAGACACGGATGCCCCTCCTTGGGCTGAAGACACGGATGCCCCTCCTTGGGCTGAAGACACGGATGCCCCTCCTTGGGCTGAAGACATGTATGCCCCTCCTTGGGCTGAAGACACGGACTCCTCTGTGACTCTAAATGGCTTGAATATTCTTCTCTGGACACCCAACTTGGGATAAGGTCTTTTAATCACCGGACCCCAGTCATAAATTTGAGTCTCTTTCAGAGTAGCCATCTTGATACCCCTGTCAGCAGTAGCAGGATTGGCTACTGTGGATGACTTGTAGACATGAGCACTGTGAAACTGAGATTTGTCACCATTCCCTGGCTTACGAAGAATGCAATCTTTAACAAAATGACCGGAATTTCCACAGTAAAGACAGAGGTGTAGCTCCCTACGCCGCTGGCGTTCAGCTTCAGAGAGTTTAGGCCGTGGATAGCTCTGATGAACAACTTTTCCTTGCACAGAGGAAGAGACTCTATTAACTGGATGGGACAAAACAGGATCAACAACGTTGGTAGTATTCCTGAAGAGATCAGGCATCACAGAAAGAATACTAGACAAAAGTTCTTGTAACTGTAATAACATCTGGAAGAAAATCTGCAGTTGGTCAGGAGTCTTAGTGCAGAAGGTCAGAGAATCTCTGGTGAAAGAATTCCGCTGCAGACACTGTGCTCATTGATGCTGAGTCGACTCCAAACCCTCCAAGCGTCCTGCAATATTGCTTAGGAGGTCCTGCGTCAGACAAACACTTTCGGCCGGGTCCATGTGGCCAGTTCCTACTGTCATGACTGAGGTTTTGTGAACCCGGTGTTAGTGAGGTCTGTGCGGGCGACTGGAGAATTATATGAATACTACCACTGACCTGGTTTGGGAGTGTTGTGGACTCGGGGCTTCTTCCGGTGACTGGGAAGAGGAACCGCAGCAGAGATGGCCGAATCTAGGTTCTCCCCATGCAGGATTAGGTCGGCAGACAGGGAGCACGTGTGAACGCTGAAGGTCTCCTGAAAGACAGAACTGGAAAGGCGCTGATGAATCAGTGAAGAATACCAGGTACAACTGCGCTAAAGTGCACTGGATGCTTGGAGACACTGAGGCGCTAGGAGGCACGGAAGTGCTTGGAGACATTGGGGTGCGTAGAGACACTGGGGTGCGTAGAGACACTGGGGTGCGTAGAGACACTGGGGTGCGTAGAGGCACTGGGGTGCGTAGAGGCACTGAGGTGCTTGGAGGCACTGAGATGCCGGAAGCACGGAGACGCTGGAGGCACGAGGTGCTGAGGCACGGGGGTGCTGAGGCACGAGGTGCTGGAAGCACGGAGGCGCTGAGGCACGGAGGTACTGGAGGCACGAGGTGCTGAGACACGGAGATGCTGGAAGCACGGAGGTGCTGAGGCACGGAGGTGCTGGGAGGCATGGAGGTACTGAGGCATGGAGGTACTGAGGCACGGAGGTACTGAGGCATGGAGGTGCTGAGGCATGGAGGTGCTGAGGCACTGAGGTGCTGGGAGGCACGGAGGTACTGAGGCACAGAGGTGCTGAGGCACGGAGGTACTGAGGCACAGCGGTGCTGAGGCACTGAGGTACTGAGGCACTGAGGTACTGAGGCACGGAGATGCTGAGGCACGGAGATGCTGAAAGCATGGAGATGCTGAGGCACGGAGATGCTGAGGCACGGAGATGCTGAGGCACGGAGATGCTGCAGGGATACGGGAGCTCTGGAGATCACAACTACAACAGCCGTAAAGATGAACCACGGCAGCTGTGGTTTTCAGTTGAGACTATGGAATATAATACTGTGCCTTTAAGATGAACCACTGCAGCTGTGCCTTTACTTTGAGACTCGTGGAAATAGTGATCATCAGTGGCAACACAAAAGTAAACCAAACAGGGTAACAAGGAACAGAGTTTTCACAGGAACTAGAGTATAAAGGTTACCTTTAGGGAGCTCAGCTTGAAGACTCACACATAGCTGTGAGTGTGACACAAGGAACTGGCCCAGTTTCTAACTCAGCCTCAAAACTTATACTTCCTGGTTCTTGGTGATTGGTGAGCAGGATTAGGTGATGCAGAGAGTCTCAGGCTGGCAGAGGATTGGACAACTCTGGATCAGGTGAACAGTCACTGTCATGTGACTACTCCAGACTAGGCTGTGATGTAGAATGAGGCCTAGCAGGCCGAGAGAACACTGAAGCCTGAACTTCATATTACTGAATTCAGCCTCACACAGGAGATCACCACAGGTGGAGCTAATTAACTATTACCTTTCAGGCAGAGAACTCAGGAAAACTCATAGTGCTGACAAGCTGTTTTACTCAGTGAGTAAAAGACACAGGATCCGGGACAGATGGCAGGGGTAAGTCACCAAATATGAAACCTACAGTCAGGATTGTGACACCATACCTGATATTACTGAATCCTTAAAGATCAAAAATAGCGGTTTTGCAAGTTCAGAATGAAGCTCCATTAGAACCCTTGGGTGAATACCATCGGGACCTGGTGACTTATTAATCTTTAAATGTTTTAATCGGTCACAGACTACTTCCTCGCTTAAATAAGTACCTACCAGTGGGATATTCTCATTATTGAGATTATATATTAGTCCCTGAATTGGGTCCTCTCTAGTAAATACTGTTGAAAAAAAACTCATTTAGTGTGTCCGCTATGTCATTATAATTTTTGCTTAAGACTCCCAACTTGTCTTTTAAAAGGCCTATACTCTCCTTCTTTAATCTCTTGCTATTAATGTATTTAAAGATTTTTTTGGGATTCGCTTTGCTTTTTGAGAGATTTTAATATGGTTCCGGAACAATGTTGGCTTTGTATGGTTGATGTAACCAGCTTATACCAGCATTCCGCATTCTCGTGGAATGGAAGCTGTTCGATCTTTGCTTAGTGATAATATCCAGGACACTGGTCCAGAAATTGATTTCTTTATGTCATTAATCTCTTTGACGTTACATAGGAATTAATTTCTATTTAACAATTAGTGTTTTTTACAAACCCAAGGCTGTGCTATGGGGTCTTGTGCCGCACTGACGTATGCTAACTAGAGATGAGCAGGTTCGGTTTTACTCAGATTTACTCGGTTCTCAAAATGGCATCTTATTGGCTCATGGATATCTCTTGTTTTGGATAGCCAATAAGATACTGTTTTGAGAACCGAGTAAATCCGAGTAAATCTGAGTAAAACCCGAACCCACTCATCTCTAATGCTAATGCCTTTATGTTTGGTGTGGAACAAAATCAGTTTTTTTCTAATGAGCTGAACCGGTCATATATAGCGTTGTATACACGCTGTATAGATGATGTGTTCATGCTCTGGACTGGGACTCACGAGGGCTTTGTGTCTATGATGGAACAGGCTAATTTGATGGATGATGCCATCAAATTTACATTTGATATACAGCCTGATATCATCCACTTCCTTTATGTGAATGTCACGAAAATACAACGTAAACTCGTGACGTCCATTTACAGTAAGCTTACTGATGTTAATAGTTTACTGCTTGCATCTAGTCACCACCCTGTACCTTTAAAAAATGGTTTGCCCTACTCACAATATCTGAGGGTTCACCGCATCTGCAGTGATGAACAAGATGAGAAGATCCAAATGGATAACATGACACACAGGTTTCTCCAGCGTGGTTACCCTAATAAATTATTACAAGCAGGAGCATGCGCCTTGTCTGAGACTAAGATTCCCACTGCACAGGTCAAACTAAAGGCGAAAGTTGAGAATAGTATGATCTATGTCACTAACTATACTACAGCTAGTCAAAAACTTATGGCCACTGCTAAGCGAGTTTGGCCGATAATTCAAGCTGACCCTGAATCCTGATTTGCCGTCTCTAGCCTCACGATCCCTTCTGCCCTGTTACAAAAGGGGAAGGAACGTTAGAGATTTGGTAGTGCATACTGATATTTCTCAATTTCCATCTTTAAGTAGCACAAGGTTTTTAACTAGAAAACCAGGTAATTATAAGTGCATTGGTTACACCACGTGCCTGTATCTTGAGACTGGCAACCAAATAACACATCCTCATTCTGGCCATATTAAAATCAAACAGGTGTTAACATGTACCAGCAGATTTGTTATCTATTACATAAGATGTCCCTGTGATTTGTATATCGGCAAAACTACTTGTCAATTGTCAATTTAAGGAGCGCATGACTCAACACAGGAGCGCCATTAAACAAGCACTAGAAGGTAAAAGTGTTGAGCAACCAGTTGCCAAACATTTTAGACAGTTTCAACATAACTTGTCCACATTACGTTATAAAATATTGGATCAAGTACATTTTACCAAACGGGGGGGAGATAGAGCAAAAACCCTTTTGCAAAGGGAGGCTCGTTGGATTCATCGTTTAAACAGGAATATATGTGGAGCATATTTTTTTGTATTAAGTAAGCTGCATTAGCGATACTTCATCAGATCCTTTACTCATAGATTTAGGTTTAGTTCTATATTATAAATCAGTGTGTACTAGGCAGTACTGCTAATCTAGATATTTTCAAATGATTAAGTTTTGACATTTTTTATATATTTGATATCTTTAGCTACTATATGCAATATACGTTGCTTCTTTGTATATGTGGTATCCATGGTGATGGTTACACTGTTACCGATAGACGTCATCAACCAGGCATGATTGCCTGAGCTTGACGACGTTTCCGGAAATAAATTCCCGGGGCTCTGAGGACGCTGCACGTGTGGTGAGTGGAAATTGTATATAAGTATGTCTCTTTTTGTATTTGATTGTTGCTTCTGATGATGGTTTGAATAACACCGAAACGTTAAGTTACTGAACGGAGTGAGCTCTGTTCTTTGTCTGTACAAGTCCAAGAGTGCTCCCTATCCCATCTTTTATATTGCTGCTATTGCTGTGGAGGGCACCCGGCAGGCTGAACCTATTTACTATAGAAGACTGCTGAGCATCTACACCAGGCATGTCCAAACTGTGGCCCTCCAGCTGTTGAGAAACTACACTTCCCAGCATGCCCTGACACAGCTTTAGTATTCTCTTACAGCAAAACTGTGTCAGCGCATGCTGGGATATGTAGTTTCACAGCAGCTGGAGGGCCACAGTTTGGACATGCCTGATCTACACTTTATATATATATATATATATATATATTGTTGAAACACGGACCGGCACTCCCACAGCTCCAAACAATTGCCCCGGTGCCCTCTGGAATAGTATAGCATATATAGGAAGGCGATGAAGCAATCAGCGGCACTCATGGGTCTTAATCAATAAATAACTGTATTGAAAAATTCACAGCATGAAGCCCAACGTTTCGGGACTGGCACGTCCCTTTGTCAAGGTGAGTAACAAACAAATAAGGAATGTGACGTACCTTTATACCAAACAGGGTGACAGAAATCCCCAGGTGTGCTCGTGTATTGAACGCTGCCCGGGCGCGGGACCCGGCGTCTTTCGCTGACGTCATCCACAGGCAGCCGCCGGTACCATGGCAACCATCGGCGCCGGCGCTCCCCAGGTGACGTTCTGTACGGAGACAGAGTGAACTTGCTCAGTTACAGAAACCAGTGACACTTGATATATTGGAAATAGTGATATAGATAAACTGTAAGTGTTG
The DNA here is from genome assembly GCF_028390025.1 of Pseudophryne corroboree. NCBI lineage: Eukaryota > Metazoa > Chordata > Amphibia > Anura > Myobatrachidae > Pseudophryne > Pseudophryne corroboree. The sequence continues at coordinate 438,898,009 of NC_086448.1, read as the reverse complement.
AGGATCTAAAACTTAAATGGACAAAGGGACGTGCCAGTCCCGAAACGTTGGGCTTCATACTGTGAATTTTTCAATACAGTTATTTATTGATTAAGACCCCTGAGTGCCGCTGATTGCTTCATCACCTTCCTATTATATATATATATATATATATATATATATATATATATATATATATATAGTCCCTCTATTGCTAAGCAAGCAAATTGCACGTCACTCCAGGCTACTGAAAAAAAGGGATTTTAATGATCCATAACGAGTTCCATAGTCATACAGAGATTAGATATGCAGCATGACAAAATCAACGGCTCGTTTCAAGACCTAGTCCCGTCATCAGGATGTATTGCCGCTGCTCGTGTAAAACATGACTGGAAAAAGCACTAAGTGCTGCAGAAAGCAAAGTGAAAAACCAGTGTGTAGTGAAAGCTTACCTTATATCCCCCAACTTGTGCATGTGGTCCCGTACAGACTGTGTCCGGAGATCGGGGTGGGCGGGTCCGTCCTCCCGGTGATGCGTTTCCGGGGGCCGGTGTCATTGGTGAGGGCTGGTTGCCACAGCAACCTGAATAGCTTCCCCGGTCTCCGGCGCCGAGTCTGCAGTGAAAAAAACATTGTGGTAACAGAGTGCACTGTGAACATGCAGGTCAGCATACATTAGGAGATACAGAGTGTGAGCTCAAATTAGAATTAATGACAGGCATCCTGCTGAGAGCTTAGAATATGAATATAGCAAATTGAATTATATATAGTTGGAAAACATAATGGTTCCTCTAGGAATAGCCATAAAGAGATAATCATACATATTCAATATATAAGCTACTCAGGTGTGCCCGTGGATAATAGTGGAATACAAACATCATATAATACCAAATTAATGCTAATTGTTACTCTAAATGGTACAATGACATATAAGTTTTAAGCTGACTCAAAAGACGTTCCAGTTTATTTTTTCATTGAGACCTTTTGGATGAATCGTGTCCAATCTGAATATCCATTGTGATTCTAACTTATGCAAAGCAGTCATTTTGTCACCGCCTCTTGGCATATTAGGAAGTTGATCTATAATCTGATAGCGTAATTGTGATAGAGTATGTTTACTTTGTTTAGAATGGCGTGCTACCGGTTGATCAATTTCTTCTCCCAATAACGCTTTAGAAATGGCCAAACGATGTAATGCCATTCTCTCTTTGAACATACGGCTTGTCATGCCGACGTAGTATTTATTGCAAGGACATGTAATGTAGTAGATGACAAATCGTGAGGTGCATGATAAGACCTGTCGGATCTCATACTTCTTGTTTCTATGTGGATGTTGGAATGATTTCCCCGGGATCAAGTAACCGCACGTAGTGCATGATGCACATCTGTAACAGCCCGGTTTTTTGGTGAATCCAAATATGCCTGGTGGCGGTGAGTAGTCAGTGATATCAGCTTTGACCAAATGGTCTCTTAGATTTTTTCCTCGCCTAAAGCTTGTCATCGGTACTGTATTTGATAGGCTGGGAAGATTGGGGTCTGTTTTAACAATCGGCCATAACGCTTTTGTGGCACGAGGTATGATTGGACTAGTAGTAGAAAAGCTGGTAGACCAAATGAATTTATTTTTAGTATCTTTTGTGGATTTAGGTTGGAGTAATGAACATCTTGGAATTCTTAGCACCCTTTCCTTATTTTTTTGAAGTTGTATGGGGTCATACCCTCGTTGTTGGAACTTCTTTACTGTTATGTCCAATGCCGCTGGTAATTCCTGTTCATTACTAGTTATACGGGCTATTCTCAACATTTGTGAATAGGGTAAGCCCTGTTTGAGGGCCCTGGGGTGATGGCTACTTGCTTCTAATAAGGTGTTTCTGTCCGTGGCCTTGTAAAAGACTGCCGTTTCCAATCTTCCTGATGTTACAGTAACTTGTACATCTAAAAAATGAATGGTGTTGTTACTGATGACAAAAGTAAATTTAATAGGGGATAGAAAATGGTTGATGGTATTCATCATGAGAATGAACTCGTCCTCACTGCCGTTCCAGAGCATAAAACAATCGTCAATATATCTTGTGTACCAAGTTATATGGCGATTGAAGTGTGTATTCTGAAAGAAAAATTCTTGTTCACGTCTGAACATGTATATAATGGCATATGCCGGAGCGACCGGGCTGCCCATGGCACAGCCCTGGGTTTGAAGATAGCAAATGCCATCATATAAAAAGTAGTTCCTGGTAAGAACTAGGTGTAATAGTTGTAGAAACAGTGGTATATGAAAACCGAAAGCGTCTTGAATGTTGTTCACAAAGTCATGCATCGTCTCCAAACCATCATTGTGTGGGATGGAGGTATAGAGCGAATTGACATCCATAGTGCATAAATACTGGAAATTTTCCATGGTGGAAAAAGGGAGTAGAGCATTAAGGAAGGAAGTGGTGTCTTTAAGATATGTTTTTTCTTTGGTCAAATGTGGCTGTAACAGTGAATCTAACAATTCAGCTATGGGTTGGTACAGTGAACCTCTTGCGGATACTATTGGACGGCCCAGGGGTGATATATTGAACTGAAGAGAAATAGGTAATTGAAAATATCTTTGGCGCTACCACCTTTATGTTAGGAAGCAAAAAAAAACATAATTTTAAAAAAATGAAATCTGGAGGAATAATAAGAAAGTCTATAGGAATGTCCCAGATGGTTTCTCTGTGAGTGACTTTGATCTTGCTTTCCTCCAAGTTTCTTCAGACCTTGAAATTCCTTATGGATGTGTGTCCATATAAACAAAGGAAAAAATTATATATAGTGTAGTATTTTTCTTAGAAATATGGTTCAAATTTATTTTATATAACAAAAAGATATAAAACATTTAAAAAGACTTTTCTTCCATCCAATTAAAATTGGAGTTCTTCAATTTATGTGTATGATTGGAACCGTACCGTGTCAAGCTCCCAGCATGGAGCAGAGGAAAGAGCAAAAGATTGGAGTCTCCGGAATACCTCCTTACTCCCTCCAGGCTAAACACCGGCAGCTGGACCAGGCGGGTTCCTTTCCAAATATGGATGCAGGTAGATGGATCAAATGGCCGCCAATGCGTTTCGAGTTCTGGTAAACTCTTCCTCAGGGCAGAATGATCCCTACCTGCATGCATCCCTTTTTATACTGAAATTGACCCGGAAGTTGAACATCAATTTCCTGTTTCACAAATCAAAGATATTCTCATAAAAACAAATAAACAAATCCATATAGCAATTTCTTATTTCTTTACAGAAAATATGTCTCATAATATTTTGCATATTAGTATATAATTTACATGTTAACATTAAGTTCTTCCTGTGGGTTACCTATAGTTCACACTGATTCCACACTCAAATCATCATCAGGGCAAAGGTTTGTAATCCTCCCATGACAATCCCAGGCTTAATCCAGAATATAAATAATATAAATAATCAGATATGAACAAATATCTTAACTTGGGCTCTTTTATTTTAAATCGGAACGCTGTGCGTTCCACTGCGGATCCCCCGGAAGTCTTGTGCGTTCCACAGGCCTTTGCGGTGACGCACTTCCGGTTGCTTGTGAATCGGAATGCTGTGCGTTCCACTGACGCTCGTCCGGAAGTCTCATGCGTTCCACCGCACTTTGCGGTGACGCACTTCCGCCGGGGAGCTTACTGTTCACAGAAATATTTCTTTTTTATAGCTGTGGATGCATATTGTCTTTATGTTATATAATAACAACTAAGCACTTTTAAAATAAGTACTATATGAGGTTTTCCCAGAAATATGTCAATATTAAAAGGTAATATGCCAGACGCATAAAACCAGAAATAGACTGCGTTCCATCAATATAATTTCACTTCCTTGTTGTACATGGTGTCATCCAAAATCCCTAAATAATATGCAACCTCACTTAAATATTTACAATAATAAGTGATATTTAATACTCAAATAAAAATGAAGTTATTACTTCTTTACCTTAAAATACCTAAAGTTGGTTATTTATTTATGTATATTTTTTTGTTTTTGTTTTTGCTGAGGGATTTTAGTATATACACATATATAAAATATTAAAGAAACCATTTTATCTCAAATTCTTTGTTTAGTCCATCGGGGGCAATGGTTTTTAAATTGTGGATCCACTTCATTTCCGCCCTAGCCAACATACCTTCTGAATCTCTATCTTTCCAATTTATCTTCACATGTTGGATCCCTAAAAAACATTTTATTGCATTTACCTTACATTTATGTTTTATTCTAAAATGATTTGACAAATTGTGGGTTTCTAGTCCCTTGCCAATATTTCTGACATGTTCTCCCATCCGGGTCTTTAGTGTTCTTGATGTGCGGCCTATATAGAATAATCCGCAATCACATGTAATCAAATAAATTACGTTGCTGGTGTGACATGTTATAAAATTCCGAATCTTATATTCTTTGTCTCCTATATGGAAACTTGTAGTTTTTTGATTGTTGCCCGAGACTGACTTGCACATAGTGCAAGTCCCACATCTATAAAAACCTTCTGATCTTATTGGATTTACTTGATGTTGAGGCAATGCACTTCTCAATAAGTTGGATTTCAGGTTATTTGATCTTCGATAAATGAATTTCGGGGTGTCTGGGATTATCTCCCTTAATACTGGGTCCTTTCTAAGGATACACCAATGTTTTTGGATGATTGATTCTACTTTTTTGTAGTTGGCTCCAAAGGTGGTAATAAAGGCCAGATTATATCTGTCTTTTTCTTGATAATTTGGTTTCCTTTTTTGTAATAAATCTCTTCTATTCATCGCTTCCACTTCTTCCTTTGCTTTTCTTAAGTGTTCTTCTGTGTAGCCCTGTGACCGAAAGTTATCCATCATGGCCTCACTTTGTTGGATATATTCCTCTGAATTATTGCAGTTTCTTTTTATGCGTATCAATTGGCTTTTCGGTATGCCTTTAATCCAGTTTGGATGATGTTGACTTTCCTTACTTATATATTGTTGACAATCTGTTGGTTTCGTATACCCTTTGGTGTTTAATTGATTATTTTCCTTATAGATGGTAATATCCAAAAAGTTTACACTTGTTTTGCTAATGTCAAAGGTTAAATGAATGCCTGCATCGGTCATGTTGAAATCATGGCATAATGTTAATAGGTCATCTTCTGGGCCTTCCCATAGCAGTATAATATCGTCAATAAATCTCTGCCAGAGGACCAAGCTCGACGCCATAGCTACATTTCCCCAAACATGGGTATTCTCCCAGTGCGCCATGAAGAGGTTAGCGTAGCTAGGCGCGAACCTGGTCCCCATGGCAGTCCCCATCAGTTGTATATAGTATTCTCCTTCAAAGAAAAAATAATTATTCTTAAGTATGAATCTAATACCTTCAATAATAAAATCTCTCACTTTTGACGGAATGGTAGATTGATCTAAGAACCAACTAACTGCCTTTATGCCTTTTTCATGTTCAGTGGCCGTGTATAATGATGTTACATCCGCAGTCCCTAAAAGGGTACAATCCGAAACAGATACATTTTCTAATTTATTGATAATATCAGTGGTATCTTGAATGTATGACTTATTTTTTGTGACCAATGGTTGTAGAAAGCAATCTATCATCTCTGACAGATTGCTGGTAAGACTCCCAACACCTGTTATAATTGGTCTGCCTGGAGGTGCCGGTGTATCCTTGTGCACCTTCGGCAGAATATAAATACTGGGGGTCTTTGGGTGTTCTATTAGGAGAAAGTCAAATTCCTGTTTTGTAATTGCTCCACTCTCTAAATGTCTAGTCAAGAATTTATGGAAATCTGTTTTTATGCGGTTCGTGGGATCGGTTTTTAATTTCTTATATGTCTTTTCATCTTTTAATTGACGTTGAATTTCTCCTACATAGAATTCTTTGCTCATGATGGCAACCCCTCCCCCCTTGTCACAGGGCTTAATTACCACTTCATTATTTTTGGACAGGTTCTTTAATGCTTGTTTTTCTTTCTTTGTCAGATTACTTTTGATTTGTTTGTGTTTTAAGTTCTTGAAGTCTTCTTCAACTAGTTTATTAAAAACATTTATATAGTTTCCCTTTATTTGAGCCGGATAGAATGTTGATTTTTTTCGGAAAGAGCTGATTTCTGTATCTTGAGTATTCTCCTGTCCCGGTGTTGTATTTTCTTTAATCTTGAAAAACTTTTTCAATGTGATCTTTCTTATAAATCTTTCTGTGTCTACAAACAGCTTAAATGGATCTATGTTGGCCGTTGGAGCCAACTACAAAAAAGTAGAATCAATCATCCAAAAACATTGGTGTATCCTTAGAAAGGACCCAGTATTAAGGGAGATAATCCCAGACACCCCGAATTTCATTTATCGAAGATCAAATAACCTGAAATCCAACTTAGTGAGAAGTGCATTGCCTCAACATCAAGTAAATCCAATAAGATCAGGAGGTTTTTATAGATGTAGGACTTGCACTATGTGCAAGTCAGTCTCGGGCAACAATCAAAAAACTACAAGTTTCCATATAGGAGACAAAGAATATAAGATTCGGAATTTTATAACATGTCACACCAGCAACGTAATTTATTTGATTGAATGTGATTGCGGATTATTCTATATAGGCCGCACATCAAGAGCACTAAAGACCCGGATGGGAGAACATGTCAGAAATATTGGCAAGGGACTAGAAACCCACAATTTGTCAAATCATTTTAGAATAAAACATAAATGTAAGGTAAATGCAATAAAACGTTTTTTAGGGATCCAACATGTGAAGATAAATTGGAAAGATAGAGATTCAGAAGGTATGTTGGCTAGGGCGGAAATTAAGTGGATCCACAATTTAAAAACCATTGCCCCCGATGGACTAAACAAAGAATTTGAGATAAAATGGTTTCTTTAATATTTTATATATGTGTATATACTAAAATCCCTCAGCAAAAACAAAAACAAAAAATATACATAAATAAATAACCAAATTTAGGTATTTTAAGGTAAAGAAGTAATAACTTCATTTTTATTTGAGTATTAAATATCACTTATTATTGTAAATATTTAAGTGAGGTTGCATATTATTTAGGGATTTTGGATGACACCATGTACAACTAGGAAGTGAAATTATATTGATGGAACGCAGTCTATTTCTGGTTTTATGCGTCTGGCATATTACCTTTTAATATTGACATATTTCTGGGAAAACCTCATATAGTACTTATTTTAAAAGTGCTTAGTTGTTATTATATAACATAAAGACAATATGCATCCACAGCTATAAAAAATAAATATTTCTGTGAACAGTAAGCTCCCCGGCGGAAGTGCGTCACCGCAAAGTGCGGTGAAACGCATGAGACTTCCGGACGAGCATCAGTGGAACGCACAGCGTTCCGATTCACAAGCAACCAGAAGTGCGTCACCGCAAAGGCCGGTGGAATGCACAAGACTTCCGGGGGATCCGCAGTGGAACGCACAGCGTTCCGATTTAGAATAAAAGAGCACAAGTTAAGATATTTGTTCATATCTGATTATTTATATTATTTATATTCTGGATTAAGCCTGGGATTGTCATGGGAGGATTACAAACCTTTGCCCTGATGATGATTTGAGTGTGGAATCAGTGTGAACTATAGGTAACCCACAGGAAGAACTTAATGTTAACATGTAAATTATATACTAATATGCTAAATATTATGAGACATATTTTCTGTAAAGAAATAAGAAATTGCTATATGGATTTGTTTATTTGTTTTTATGAGAATATCTTTGTTATGATTCCAGCACTCCTGGCCAGAGGAGATCTTATGACAATGACCGGAGCACTGGAATGGAATGCTGGGAACGGGAGCAGGAAAGAATAATAGCCCCTGGCGCCCTAACTCTGTTGTCTCACCCGTGCTATCGGAAATCCCTTGCGAGACTATAGTTTCTTGAGCCCTTGGCAGCCGCGTTTGAAGGGCGGATTATGTCTGCCCAACTCCGATGCCCCCCGGTCTTAATGAGAGACAAAGGGAAATCCGAGGCAGGATGATAACAAGAGGACCTCTAGCTAACAACAGGCCAGGGGCTACGAGCTAACCAAAAAACCTAAAGTATGTGCGGAAAAACCGCCAGGGAAAAGGACAACCAAAATCCACTTGTCCAATACTCCTACCCGGCACCGCCGGATACCAGAGTGGACCTGTGGAAGCGGAACCCTCCGCAAAATGCTCCAAACACAAATAATAAAGGGTAAAGCGGCCGAGCCGCTACACACGGCAGAGCCGCGACTCACGAACACCACTGGATGTTAAACGGTGATCGGTCAGGACTCCAGGGACGAGATGATAACTCCCGAGTACAAGACTTCAGAGGACTGGAACGACCGGATACAGCAAGACTGGAAACAGACTCTCAGCAAACAAAGACAGCATGCAGGAAGCTATTACCGGCGTCTGTGAGAAGCCCTGAGAGTGTATTTAAACAGGAGTCCTCCAATCAGCTGCTGACAGAGCTGATTAGAATGAATGCCATGCAGCTGCCTTGCTGCACGGCCAGAGATCAGGTGCACCTATTAATTAAACAGGACCCAGCAACGGGGAACGCGGTCCGCCAGTGGCGTCCCCGTTGCTAGGGTCCGTGCGGCTCAGCGCGCCCGGCGTCTAGCGTTGCTAGGGAGCCGGCGGCTGTACGTGCACGGCATCCCTAGTTGCTAGGCGCCGGGCCGCGCAGACGAGCGGACCCCGGCGCCTAACAGTACCCCCCCCTTGAGGAGGGGTCAAGGAACCCCTAAAGCCAGGTTTCCGAGGAAATTCCCGAAAAAATGCCCTCTTGAGCCTCGGGGCATGAAGATCCTTATCAAAGACCCAAGACCTTTCCTCCGGGCCATAGCCTCTCCAGTGCACCAGAAAATAAAGCCAGCCCCGGGACAATTTGGAATCGAGAACCTTCTCCACCAAGAACTCCTGTTGTCCCTGTACATCCACCGGAGATCTACCCTGAGAGATCCTCCTTGGAAATCTACTGGAAGAAACGTATAGTTTCAACAGGGAGCAATGAAACGTATTTCCAATCCTAAGAGATCTTGGTAAACGTAACCGGAAGGCAACTGGGTTGACTCTTTTAATAATAAGAAATGGCCCAATAAATTTGGGTCCCAATCTAGCCTAGGATTGTCGAAGCCTGATGTTACAAGTCGACAACCATACCCTATCTCCCACCTTAAAAGTGCAAGGACGTCGGAGCCTGTCAGAAAATTTCTTCTCTCGAAAGGCCGCTTTTCTGAGAGCAAGGTGCACTTTTTTCCAAATGGCTCTGAGATGGGAGGTTAAGGTTAGCGGGGAGACTGATGAATGATGAAAAAAAGAATTAGCTCTGGGGTGAAAACCAAAAACTGAAAAGAATGGAGACACTTTAGTGGAGGAATGACAGGAATTATTGTAAGCAAACTCCGCCAACGGAAGAAACTCGGACCAATCATTCTGGAGTTTGGCTGAATACAAACGCAAATACTGTTTCAATGATTGGTTAACTCGCTCGGTTTGCCCGTTGGATTGTGGGTGGTAACCGGATGTTAACGACAATTTCATCTTTAATGAAGCACAAAAACACTTCCAGAATTGTGCGATGAATTGTGGACCCCGATCAGAAACAATATCAGTAGGCAACCCATGAAGTCTGAAAACATGACGGAGAAACAAAACTGCCAACCCTTGGGCAGATGGCAGTCGGGGAAGAGCAATGAAATGAGCCATCTTGCTAAAACGGTCCACTACCACCCATATGACTCGGAATCCGGCTGAAAGGGGAAGGTCTACCACAAAATCCATGGAAATATGAGACCATGGCCTGAGAGGGACATTTAAGGGCATAAGTTGCCCGATAGGCAAGGAACGGGGAACCTTATGCTGTGCACAAACCTGACATGAAAAAACAAACTCCTTAACGTCATTAGAAAGACCAGGCCACCATACTGAGCGGGAGACTAACTCCAAAGTCTTAGAGATTCCCGGATGCCCGGAAACTTTGTTATCATGGAATTCAGTCAAAACAGTAGCTCTCAAAAACTCAGGGACGCAAAGACGACCAGCAGGAGTATTTCCAGGAGCTTGGTGTTGAAGCGGTTTTAACTGGGTAAATAAATCTTGTGTGAGGCCTGCCCAAATGACCGAAGATGGAAGTATGGGAGTAACAGGACTGTTATTGTGAACCGGTAGAAAACTGCGTGACAGGGCATCAGCCTTGGTATTCCTGGAACCAGGCCTGAAAGTGATTATGAATTTGAAACGAGTAAAAAATAAAGCCCAACGTGCCTGCCGGGCATTAAGCCGCTTAGCTGATTCGATGTATTCCAGGTTTTTATGGTCAGTCAATACTGAAATGGTATGTTTTGCTCCCTCCAGCCAATGCCTCCACTCCTCGAAAGCCCACTTTATCGCCAGTAACTCCCGATTACCAACGTCATAGTTGGATTCAGCGGAGGAGAATTTCCTGGGCATAAAGGCACAAGGATGTAACTCCAGAGACTCCGGATCCTTTTGAGAAAGGATAGCCCCCACTCCAACCTCCGAGGCATCAACCTCCACAACAAAGGGCAATTCCGGATTGGGATGTCTGAGGACTGGAGCCGAGACAAAGGCTTGTTTCAAGGCCCGAAAGGACAACTCTGCTTCACGCGACCAGTTGGTAGGATCCGCTCCTTTCTTTGTCAGAGCTACGGGAGCAACCAGGTCAGAAAAAGAATGAATGAACCTCCTATAGTAATTCGCAAACCCTAAAAAGCGCTGAATTGCTTTTAAATTGGTGGGTTGCGCCCAACTAAGGATGGCCTGGAGCTTCTTTGGTTCCATGGAAAATCCCTGAGGGGAAATAATGTACCCTAAAAAAGATACCTCCGTGACATGAAACTCACACTTCTCCAGCTTGGCATATAAATGATTCTCACGTAACTTCTGAAGAACCAGACGCACCTGGGTAACATGTTGTTCCATTGATTCAGAATAAATCAGGATGTCGTCTAAGTAAACGACCACGAATTTCCCTAGGAAGTCACGAGCACATCAATAATGAGGTCTTGAAAAACTGCTGGAGCATTGGACAAGCCGAACGGCATCACCAGGTACTCGTAGTGACCTGACTGAGTACTGAAGGCCGTCTTCCACTCATCTCCAGATTTGATTCGGATGAGGTTGTACGCTCCTCTAAGGTCAATTTTAGAAAAAATAACAGCCGAACGTAGCTGATCAAAGAGTACAGATATCAGCGGCAAAGGATAAGTATTTTTAACTGAGATCTTATTCAGGGCTCTAAAGTCAATGCAAGGTCTAAGCGAGCCATCCTTTTTCTCCACAAAGAAGAAACCTGCACTTAAAGGAGATTTTGATGGTCTAATAAATCCTTTCCCTAGGCTCTCCTTAACATAATCATTCATGGCCGCAGTTTCTGGCCCGGATAAAGCATATAATCTTCCCTTTGGTAATGCGGCACCAGGAATAAGCTCAATAGCACAATCATACGGCCGATGAGGAGGCAGAATGTCCGCATTGCCTTTGGAGAACACATCAGCAAACTCCTGGTATTCCACAGGAATGAGTTCAGGAATGGCAGCTGCTACTCTGACTGGAAACGCAATACATTCCCTATCACAAAAGGTACCCCATTGTGAAATCTCCCCCGACCGCCAATCAATGGTGGGATTATGAAAGGCCAGCCAAGGGTGACCCAGAACTACTGGAACTGCTGGGCAATGAGTAAGGAAGAACTCGATTTTTTCAGAATGTAGAGCTCCTACTGTAAGTAATACAGGGGGTGTACGTAGAGAAATAACCCCATTGGACAGTGGACTCCCATCTAAGCCATGCATGGTGACACACCTACCCAAAGGTAACTGAGGAATGCCTAAGGCCTTAGCCCAAGTTAAATCCATAAAGTTTCCTGCAGCTCCACTGTCAACAAAAGCCGACACCGAAGAACTGAGGCTGCCAAAGGAAACTTTAACTGGGACTAAAAGGGAGTTATTCGAGGAGATAAGCTGCAGACCTAGGTGAACCCCCTCACAATTCACCTGGTCAAAGCGTTTCCCGACTTGTTCGGACAATTACGAGGAAAATGTCCCTTACCCCCACAGTACAGGCAAAGACCAGAATTTTGCCTTCTGGCTCTTTCTTCAGGAGACAGCCGGGAGAGACCCATCTGCATGGGCTCCTCTACGTCCTCAGGAATGGAATATACACACGGACTTGACCTTACAGGTGCTCCTTTTTCAGCCCTCCGCTCTCTGAGACGACGATCTATCTTAATAGAAAGCTCCATGAGCTTATCGAGAGTCTCAGGAGCGGGGTACTGAAGGAGACTGTCTTTTATAGACTCTGATAAGCCGAGGCGAAACTGACTGCGCAGGGCTGGGTCATTCCAGCCACAGTCGTTCGACCAACGGCGAAACTCCGTACAATAAACCTCCGCAGGATTTCTACCCTGTCTGAGAGCGCGCAACTGACTTTCAGCGGACGCCTCTCTATCAGGGTCATCATACAAGAGCCCCAAAGACCCAAAAAAAGCGTCCACCGACAACAACGCCGGATCCTCCGCTTTTAAACCAAATGCCCAGGTCTGAGGATCCCCCTGGAGCAAAGAAACAACAATCCCGACCCGCTGAGACTCAGTACCCGAGGAAATCGGTCTTAAACGAAAATAAAGTTTACAGGATTCTTTAAAATTAAAAAACTCTTTCCTATCACCAGAAAAACAGTCAGGCAAATGCATCTTTGGTTCAGGAACTACCTTCGGGGAAGCTCGCAAAAAATCTTCCTGCGACTTCACCCGAAGAGAAAGATCCTGAACCATCTGAGTAAGTTCTTGAATCTGGCTGACTAAGAGCTGACCAGGATTTGGCCCTAAACCTGTAGGATTCATGAGGCCGATAAACTCTCACAAAACTGAATAAGAATAAATTAAACCCTGTTTAATTTTAAGTTTTGGTATGGCCGGTAATAATGTTATGATTCCAGCACTCCTGGCCAGAGGAGATCTTATGACAATGACCGGAGCACTGGAATGGAATGCTGGGAACGGGAGCAGGAAAGAATAATAGCCCCTGGCGCCCTAACTCTGTTGTCTCACCCGTGCTATCGGAAATCCATTGCGAGACTATGTTTTCTTGAGCCCTTGGCAGCCGTGTTTGAAGGGCGGATTATGTCTGCCCAACTCCGATGCCCCCCGGTCTTAATGAGAGACAAAGGGAAATCCGAGGCAGGACGATAACAAGAGGACCTCTAGCTAACAACAGGCCAGGGGCTACGAGCTAACTAAAAAACCTAAAGTATGTGCGGAAAAACCGCCAGGGAAAAGGACAACCAAAATCCACTTGTCCAATACTCCTACCAGAGTGGACCTGTGGAAGCGGAACCCTCCGCAAAATGCTCCAAACACAAATAATAAAGGGTAAAGCGGCCGAGCCGCTACACACGGCAGAGCCGCGACTCACGAACACCACTGGATGTTAAACGGTGATCGGTCAGGACTCCAGGGACGAGATGATAACTCCAGAGTACAGGACTTCAGAGGACTGGAACGACCGGATACAGCAAGACTGGAAACAGACTCTCAGCAAACAAAGACAGCATGCAGGAAGCTATTACCGGCGTCTGTGAGAAGCCCTGAGAGTGTATTTAAACAGGAGTCCTCCAATCAGCTGCTGACAGAGCTGATTAGAATGAATGCCATGCAGCTGCCTTGCTGCACGGCCAGAGATCAGGTGCACCTATTAATTAAACAGGACCCAGCAACGGGGAACGCGGTCCGCCAGTGGCGTCCCCGTTGCTAGGGTCCGTGCGGCTCAGCGCGCCCGGCGTCTAGCGTTGCTAGGGAGCCGGCGGCTGTATGTGCACGGCGTCCCTAGTTGCTAGGCGCCAGGCCGCGCAGACGAGCGGACCCCGGCGCCGGGCCGCGCAGACGAGCGGACCCCGGCGCCTAACAATCTTTGATTTGTGAAACAGGAAATTGATGTTCAACTTCCGGGTCAATTTCAGAATAAAAAGGGATGCATGCAGGTAGGGATCATTCTGCCCTGAGGAAGAGTTTACCAGAACTCGAAACGCGTTGGCGGCCATTTGATCCATCTACCTGCATCCATATTTGGAAAGGAACCTGCCTGGTCCAGCTGCCGGTGTTTAGCCTGGAGGGAGTAAGGAGGAATTCCGGAGACTCCAATCTTTTGCTCTTTCCTCTGCTCCATGCTGGGAGCTTGACACGGTACGGTTCCAATCATACACATAAAGTGAAGAACTCCAATTTTAATTGGATGGAAGAAAAGTCTTTTTAAATGTTTTATATCTTTTTGTTATATAAAATAAATTTGAACCATATTTCTAAGAAAAATACTACACTATATATCATTTTTTCCTTTGTTTATATGGACACACATCCATAAGGAATTTCAAGGTCTGAAGAAACTTGGAGGAAAGCAAGATCAAAGTCACTCACAGAGAAACCATCTGGGACATTCCTATAGACTTTCTTATTATTCCTCCAGATTTCATTTTTTAAAAATTATGTTATTTTTTTGCTTCCTAACATAAAGGTGGTAGCGCCAAAGATATTTTCAATTACCTATTTCTCTTCAGTTCTATATATGGTGATTGGGAATCACTAGAATTTATCTAGGCTGCTTTTTTCCACCAAGCGCTATTTTCTAGTCCCTATATATTTTTTGTTATTATCGGGGGTGATATATTGTCCTTGTGGATTTTGGGGACTGTGTATAAAACTGGCGTAATTGGAAACTTGACTAATAATGATTGATGTATTTTAGAAGTGATCCAACCTTCAGTCTCAGCTTGTTGTAAAATCACGGATAACTCTTGTTTATATAGTTCCGTGGGATCCTTGTTGAGTTTCTGATATGTGGTTGTATCAGCCAATTGTCTCCGTATTTCTTGTTTATACATATCCAGATTCTGGATAACTACACTGCCCCCTTTGTCCGCCGGGCTGATTATTATGGAAGTATCTCCTTTGAGTGATTTTAAAGCTTTTGTTTCATCCTGTGTGAGATTAGGATATATTTTGGTTTTGGTCCCCTTGAACTTGTGAACTGAATCGTCTAGGAGTCGGCTGTAAGTCTTGATAGAAGCATTAGTTGACGCTGGGTCAAATTTGGACTGATGGACTTTCATTTCCTTCTCCGGAATGTCGGAAGCAAGCAACATTCCCAATACATTGGACGATGTTAGCTTTGTAAGGCTATCACAACAAACGGGTGACACATTGAGTTTTACACCTCAGCAAGCTGAACAAATTCTGTTTAACGTGGATGCCGTTCCAGACACACTTGAATTTACAGCAAATGACATTTACCAACAGCTGCTTAAATTAAGGAACCGAGAAGTGGATTATTTACTATATGGCTCAACTTTATCCGACTCTTATCGCCAGATACTAATCCCACGAGGCTTTAGAGTTCTTAATGTGCCCACCATGGGACGCATGAATGCAGATTTCTGCAAACGATGGATAGCGGTCCTTAACAAATGCAGCTTCGATCTTATGCTGTTGGTCATAGAAGAGGCAGGCAAAGAATTACAAGCAACCAGATTTAAAATTGAAGAATACCGTAAAAGCCATGAACCAACTCTGCTGGACCCAAACCATAACACACTGTGGGTTAAATTAAATCAACAGGTTGATAACCATAGAAAAGAATTATTAAAATTCAAAAATAAAAAACTACAGGTGGTCAAGTCTGACTATGAAGAGCACCGCATATATCGGTGGCTGACAGGTACAGCACCTATTCGACACAACAGATCAAACACCAGATCCAATTGGCGACAGCGTCGGGACCCACGTTCCAAGGATCGCTACACTTCAAATAGTGATAGCGATTTTAGGATGGCTGATTCCGATGAAGCACCGAACACACAACGACCCCCTTTAGGGGTATGTACCAGGGCTCAGATAGAAACCCCTGCAGACCCACCAGAAGAGGAGGTCAAAACAAAAGGTCGAGCAAAGCAGCAGCCCAAAAGCAGCAAAGAAACCTGATCTTCAACTTATCCTCCCGCATTTTGTCACTGGCGGAGGAATCATTGCTAAACAAAGGCCTCTCATTTGTGCCTACCCACTTTCATGACGAGTTTGGATGGCAAAACGATTTACATAAAATGGGACGCAAACTGAGACTTAAAGAATTTTTCCAGCATGAACATACACAGGACGAGCCGACATCTTTGGAACTTACATTACGCAAACATCATCAGTCCAAATTTGACCCAGCGTCAACTAATGCTTCTATCAAGACTTACAGCCGACTCCTAGATGATTCAGTTCACAAGTTCAAGGGGACCAAAACCAAAATATATCCTAATCTCACACAGGATGAAACAAAAGCTTTAAAATCACTCAAAGAAGATACTTCCATAATAATCCGCCCGGCGGACAAAGGGGGCAGTGTAGTTATCCAGAATCTGGATATGTATAAACAAGAAATACGGAGACAATTGGCTGATACAACCACATATCAGAAACTCAACAAGGATCCCACGGAACTATATAAACAAGAGTTATCCGTGATTTTACAACAAGCTGAGACTGAAGGTTGGATCACTTCTAAAATACATCAATCATTATTAGTCAAGTTTCCAATTACGCCAGTTTTATACACAGTCCCCAAAATCCACAAGGACAATATATCACCCCGGGCCATCCAATAGTATCCGCAAGAGGTTCACTGTACCAACCCATAGCTGAATTGTTAGATTTACTGTTACAACCACATTTGACCAATGAAAAAACATATCTTAAAGACACCACTTCCTTCCTTAATGCTCTACTCCCTTTTTCCACCATGGAAAATTTCCAGTATTTATGCACTATGGACGTCAATTTGCTCTATACCTCCATCCCACACAATGATGGTTTGGAGACGATGCATGACTTTGTGAACAACATTCAAGACGCTTTCGGATTTCATATACCACTGTTTCTACAACTATTACACCTAGTTCTTACAAGGAACTACTTTTTATATAATGGCATTTACTATCTTCAAACCCAGGGCTGTGCCATGGGCAGCCCGGTCGCTCCGGCATATGCCATTATAAACATGTTCAGACGTGAACAAGAGTTTTTTTTTCAGAATACACACTTCAATCGCCATATAACTTGGTACACGAGATATATTGACGATTGTTTTATGCTCTGGAATGGCAGTGAGGACGAGTTCATTCTCATGATGAATACCATCAACCATTTTCTATCCCCTATTAAATTTACTTTTGTCATCAGTAACAACATCATTAATTTTTTAGATGTACTAGTTACTGTAACATCAGGAAGATTGGAAACGGCAGTCTTTTACAAGGCCACGGACAGAAACACCTTATTAGAAGCAAGTAGCCATCACCCCAGGGCCCTCAAACAGGGCTTACCCTATTCGCAAATGTTGAGAATAGCCCGTATAACTAGTAACAAACAGGAATTACCAGCGGCATTGGACATAACAGTACAGAAGTTCCAACAACGAGGGTATGACCCCATACAACTTCAAAAAATTAAGGAACGGATGCTAAGAATTCCAAGATGTTCAGTACTCCAACCTAAATCCACAAAAGATACTAAAAATAAATTCATTTGGTCTACCAGCTTTTCTACTACTAGTCCAATCATACCTCGTGCCACAAAAGCGTTATGGCCGACTGTTAAAACAGATCCCAATCTTCCCAGCCTTTCAAATACAATACCGATGACAAGCTTTAGGCGAGGAAAAAATCTAAGAGACCATTTGGTCAAAGCTGATATCACTGACTACTCACCGCCACCAGGCATATTTGGATTCACCAAAAAACCGGGCTGTTACAGATGTGCATCATGCACTACGTGCAGTTACTTGATCCCGGGGAAATCGTTCCAACATCCACATAGAAACAAGAAGTATGAGATCCGACAGGTCTTATCATGCACCTCACGATTTGTCATCTACTACATTACATGTCCTTGCAATAAATACTACGTCGGCATGACAAGCCGTATGTTCAAAGAGAGAATGGCATTACATCGTTTGGCCATTTCTAAAGCGTTATTGGGAGAAGAAATTGATCAACCGGTAGCACGCCATTATAAACAAAGTAAACATACTCTATCACAATTACGCTATCAGATTATAGATCAACTTCCTAATATGCCAAGAGGCGGTGACAAAATGACTGCTTTGCATAAGTTAGAATCACAATGGATATTCAGATTGGACACGATTCATCCAAAAGGTCTCAATGAAAAAATAAACTGGAACGTCTTTTGAGTCAGCTTAAAACTTATATGTCATTGTACCATTTAGAGTAACAATTAGCATTAATTTGGTATTATATGATGTTTGTATTCCACTATTATCCACGGGCACACCTGAGTAGCTTATATATTGAATATGTATGATTATCTCTTTATGGCTATTCATAGAGGAACCATTATGTTTTCCAACTATATATAATTCAATTTGCTATATTCATATTCTAAGCTCTCAGCAGGATGCCTGTCATTAATTCTAATTTGAGCTCACACTCTGTATCTCCTAATGTATGCTGACCTGCATGTTCACAGTGCACTCTGTTACCACAATGTTTTTTTCACTGCAGACTCGGCGCCGGAGACCGGGGAAGCTATTCAGGTTGCTGTGGCAACCAGCCCTCACCAATGACACCGGCCCCCGGAAACGCATCACCGGGAGGACGGACCTGCCCACCCCGATCTCCGGACACAGTCTGTACGGGACCACATGCACAAGTTGGGGGATATAAGGTAAGCTTTCACTACACACTGGTTTTTCACTTTGCTTTCTGCAGCACTTAGTGCTTTTTCCAGTCATGTTTTACACGAGCAGCGGCAATACATCCTGATGACGGGACTAGGTCTTGAAACGAGCCGTTGATTTTGTCATGCTGCATATCTAATCTCTGTATGACTATGGAACTCGTTATGGATCATTAAAATCCCTTTTTTTCAGTAGCCTGGAGTGACGTGCAATTTGCTTGCTTAGCAATAGAGGGACTATACTAATACAGCACAGGCACCCAGGTCACTGTTTCCTTTTATATCAGGAGTGCCGGATTAATTAAAGATATATATATATATATATATATATATATATAATCTATCGGATGTAGTTATGAGCCCCCTGACAATATGCCGACTGGGCCCCCTGCCAAAATGCCGGCAGGGGGCCCAGGACTATTTCCACTCGTGGGTGTCCACGACACCCATAGAGTTTGAATAGAACCTCTGGCGATCGCAGCATTCTGGTGGCCGGGATTCTGGCGTCGGTATGCTGATCGCCAGGAACCCGCCCACTTATCACCTGACCTCAACACATATATCTATCTGTCTGTCTATCTATCTATCTATCTATCTATCTATCTATCTATCTATCTATCTATCTATCTATCTATCTATCTATATGTTAAAATTCTATATAATTGTTTTGTTCAAATACAGTATGTGCTGACAATAGAGTATGTGCTGAATTAGGATCTCTCTCTTTAAAACTTGTAATATTAGAAAGGTTCCAAGAGCTGTTTAGTTTAGTTTCTCTGCAAAAATGTATGCGTGTCCCTTGTTCCAGTCATACAACTGTTGCAATATACATTTTCCAGGTTAGTACCTGCTGTTCTCATGGATAACGAACAAAGGGCCTCATTCAGACTCGATCGCACGCTAGCTTTTTATGCAGCAGTGTGATCGGGTCTGAACTGCGCATGCATGTGCACCGCAATGTGCAGGCGCGTTGGCCGCCAGCGTCGGGGATCGCTGGACAGCAACGGATTTTACAAAGAAAGTGATTGCATCGGAGATTGCAAGAAGATTGACAGGATGAGTCCATTTCTGAGTGTCAACTGACCGTTTTTAAGGATTGTCCGGGAGAATGCAGGCGTGCCCAGCCGTTTGGAAGGAGGGTTTCTGATGTCAGCATTGGTCCGGATCGTCGCAGCGGCTGAGTAAGTCCTGGGCTGTGCAGAGAATGCACAAACTTTTGTTTGTGCAGCTCTGTGCACATACATTCGCACCCCTGCACACCAATTACCCCCTGTAGGCAGCGATTACCTGGTTGCAGCAGTGCAAAAATCGCCTGCTTGCGACCAGGTCTGAATGAGGGCCAAAGACTTAACAATACTTGCTAAATACTTAGAAAAGACTAGAAATATGATTATCTGCTTGTTAATAATTTAGATAATACTGCCCTCTGCTGTCATTATAAAATCAAGTTTAAAGTGCATACGTGATGTTAAAAACATCCTTGGCAAACTTTTACACATGCGCTGAACATGATATGATGCTTGTTCAGAAGGGTATAACAACTCCTTATGTTCAATAAATGTCAGAGTACATTCCTGATTCACAACAGTGTGTGGGCATACCTTTGTACTCTCCAGCTATGACTAATTCTTTATCTTACAGACAGCCTGGTCCATTGACACTGATTTTATCAATATATGTTACCATATACACAAGTGTCATACGAAGCCATGAAAAATCAAACCATTAAGCTATAGGTTTTCTAATTGTCTGGACTTTAATGTCCTTTCAACAGGATAGCAAAGACATTAAAGTGAAATGTTTGGAAAACCTACACACACACACACACACACACACACACACACACACACACACACACACACACACACACACACACATTAATGTGTGGTGAAGCGGTGGGGGACAGGGGCGGTCGCCCTGAAGCCTCTAAACATAGAAAAAACATAGAAAGCCCCCACACACTGCAGTCGCTGCTGCCACCTGCAGAGACAACTGAATCAACAGTGGGGGAGGCGTCTGGTGACAGGCGGGAGAAGCAGTATATCTGTGAAGGTGTTTTCTGCCAGGCCTGGTGAGCTGCTGTTACAGTGACTGTGACCTGCTGTGGTAGAGCCTATATCTCTTGCTGTAACAGTGGGATCCTGCTGCCAGGGAGCGGCGGGGTGATGGCCACTGCTGAGGTGCTGTAGGCAACACTGTCAGCAGGGACTGTATATATATATATATATATATATAAATAATGAAAACAATATACACAAATAAAAAATGTAGTTGCGCAGAATCTCCTGGTATCTTTAAATGTCTGTGTCCATATAGCTGTTTACAGCACAAAGTGCACGTGCAGCCTCCTCAAATTTGCCCCAACCACAGGCTCACATTTGCAGCATGTAGAGAAAACACAGGGGGGCGCACAACGTATAACCAGCCTGTTATCCAGCTTCCGTGCCTCCGGAAAGCCTCAGGACCACAATCATCCATGCCAGTCTCAGCTAGTAGCCACGGCTAGAGACCTCAGATCTCCCGCACTGGAAATAGAGATGATGCCGTTACTGCTGTGCACCCCCTGTGTTCTATCTATCTATCTATCTATCTATCTATCTATCTATCTATCTATCTATCTATCTATCTATCTATAGATCGATCTATCTATCTATCTATCTATCTATCTATCTATCTATCTATCTATCTATCTATCTATCTATCTATCTATCTATCTATCTATCTATCTATCTATAGATCGATCTATCTATCTATCTATCTATCTATCTATCTATCTATCTATCTATCTATCTATCTATCTATCTATCTATAGATCGATCTATCTATCTATCTATCTATCTATCTATCTATCTATCTATCTATCTATCTATCTATCTATCTATCTATCTATCTATCTATCTATCAGGGACATGCGGTGAGCATCTGGGCATTATACACAGGTGCAGCAGTATAAACTCCAGGAAATTTGGTGAGTTTTGATCTGAGAAGTGCAGAAAAGGTCAGCAGGTGAGGTACTGCCTCATCTGACATAGACTTTTTACTCCAGAGTTTTGGCTATAAAAATGATTAGAATAATGCAAAGAAGATATTTCAAACTACATCTTTGTATTTTTCATATACTTTATGCAGTCAAAACTCTGGCACAAACGTTAGTATGACAGGAAAAGCTCTGCCTCACCTGCCTCACCCACTGCACGTCACTGATATATATATATATATATATATATATATATATACATACAGTATATAAATATATATACTGTATGTGTGTGTGTATATATGATGGATGTTTGATACAGATACAGTTTCCTAGAGATGTGCGGTGAACACTTTTCGTGTTTTGGTTTTGGCTCTGGTTCCATGCTCGTGTTTTGGATCTGGATTGGTTTTGCCAAAACCACCCTTTCGTGTTTTGGTTTTGGTTTTGGACATGGATGATTTTTTTAAAAACATAAAAACAGCTAAAATCACAGATTTTGGGAGTAATTTTGATCCTACGGTATTATTAACCTCAATAACATTCATTTCCACTCATTTCCAGTTTATTCTGAACACCTCACACCTCACAATATTGCTTTTAGGCCAAAAGGTTGCAACGGCGTGGCTGTATGACTAAGCTAAGCGACACAAGTGTGCGGCACAAACACATGGCCCATCTAGGAGTGGCACTGCAGTGTCAGACAGGATGGCAGATTTAAAAAATAAGCCCCAAACAGCACATCATGCAAAGACGTAAAAGAGGTGCAATGAGGTATCTGTATGACTAAGCTAAGTGACACAAGTGTGCAGCACAAACACCTGGCCCTTCTAGGAATGGCACTGCAGTTGCAGACAGGATGGCACTTAAAAAAACTAGGCCCCAAACAGCACATCTGTGACTTTCTGGAAATGGACCCCTGTTATATGGATGTCTAGGGGGGTCATATATACATGCAGGCACTATCAATCATTAATTGAGGCCCTTAATTGATCTTAATAGATCACTGGCTAGTTTGGTGATCCAAAGGAGGGTTGGTGCCTCTCCTTGACTTAGACCCAGTGACGTGAGCAGAACCACGATCCGAACCTGTCAGGCACTAGGACCCTGGAGCTTACCTGTCACTGAGAGGAGAGCAGGAAGGCTGATGGAGTGTGGATTGGCTGGAGCAGAGCGGGAACCCTGGAGGTGGGGTTCACACCAGTGTGTGAGGAGGAGAAGTGGGCACAGAGTGGGTGCGCAGTGGAGAGTGGAGCAGCCACTGAGGGAAAGGAAGCCGGAGCTTAACACCACCGCCTGCCATGTCACACTAAACAGATGGATCGCCACTCAGGAAAAGTGGAGCTGTGAGGGGGAGATGGCGCAGAGCTCCATGGAGTGGCAGAGACCCACCGAAGAACCCTCCACTGTCAGCCACGAGGGAGTACCAGGCACCGGGATCACTGTGCAGCTGTCAGACAGACCAACACTGGTAGGAGCAGAGAGCATGGTATGTGCTGACCAGGAGTTGACTGGGAGGAAGTATAGAGAGCCAGCCCCATGTTACAAGGTCTGATAGACCTTATTTGTCAAAAAAAGCGACTAACCAAGTTGCAAAGAGCCAATGCTGACCCTGAATTGATCAAATTGTTATGCCATCAAGACCGAATTAACTTCCGACAGGGCCTTGTCGTCCGCACCAGCCTTGATCCCGGCACTCACCAGCCCATCTCTCAAATTGTAGTGCTAAGACAGCATGCTGATCTGTTACTGACAGCTTACCACAACCAGTCGAGACACTTTGGAACCCAGAAGACAGAGGCAGTACTTCAGAGATTCTTCTGGATTGGTATGAGATCTGATGTCGATAACTGGTGCCGATAGAAAGCTCTGCATCCAATACAAAGCTCTCATCCACTCGAACTTGTTGCTTTAGACCATGTGAAACTTGAGCATAGCTCTGCTGGGTTCCAGTATGCCCTGACCATCACGGATCACTACAGCAAGTTCTTGGTGGTGTTACCAGCACGTGACTTGACAGTGAAAACAATGGCTGAGCTGTTTCTAAAGCACTTTGTCCGCCCTTACGGCTATCCTCACCAAGTTTTTAACTGACTAAGGCCCCGAATTCGAATCCCAGTTGTTCCAAGAACTCTGTTCTTTATATGTCTGTAAGAAGCTGTGAACTACTGCCAACCACCCGCAGGGGAATGGTTTATGTGAGAGAGCCAACCAAACTGTGATTGAGATTCTCTCAGCAGAGAAACGTGCTCAGTGGTCTAAACTCCTACCTGAACTGACATACCTCTATAACAATACAGAGCACTGCTCCACGGGATTCACTCCATTCTACTTAATGTTCGGGACAACAGGAAAACTCCCAAAAGACCTAGAGCTGGCACCAGTGGTGGATGAGCCTAACATCATGCAGACTGACTGGGTGCAAGACCATCAGCATCAGATAGAAACTGCTTGGCAACTGGTGGAACAACGGATGGAAACAGTACATCACCGCCAGAAGAAAAATTATAACTCTGATGCCCAGACAACGTCCCTGCAGATTGGATATAGAGTTTGGAAGAAGGAAACTCACCGGTCAAGCAAACTCGATGCCATGTGGGAAGAAGTTCTGTATGTTATTGTCCGAGTTCCAGCTAATGGATAATATACTTACAAAATCCAGAGACCCGATCGACATTTGAGTACCGTTCCTCGTGACCAAGTGAAGCTCTGCACCATTGAAGTCCCGGCAGTAGAAAAAGACTCACCTCTGGCAGAAGGGCGGGGAACCCCAGGGGGCATACCATTCCATAACCCCATAGAGCTCTTATTATTTATGGGTAGCGCAACTGCAAGCTCAATGAACCTAGTAGCCCCAAGACCCAGGGAGAGATATTTATTGAATGTGGTGACACACTTTGTATTGTATCCGATCCAGCCAAACGGGAGCTGTCTCCAGTCCCTAAGAGGCCAGAACACAGTACAAGAGGTACGTTACCTCTAATGTACCGCGATTGACCTGTTTTTAAGTAACATGTCTTCGTAATTGCTATTTTTGTACTATGTACTGATGGAAATGTATGTAATATGTATGTGTTTATTTCGAATATATTGCTTATGCACCCTGTGATTGTGCCACACTGAAGACTTGAGTGTGCATTTGCAAAACTGTTGCTCAGAACTTTTTGCCTTTGGCAATGTTGTGTGAAGACACGCATGCTTCTAGTGGTGTGAATTGGCTGGAGCAGAGAGGGAACCCTGGAGGTGGGGTTCACACCAGTGTATGAGGAGGAGAAGGGGGCACAGGGTGTGTGTGCTGTGGAGAGCAGAGCCACCACTGAGGGGAAGGAAGCCAGAACTTAACACTGCCGCCACGTCACACTAAACAGACGGATCGCCGCTCAGGAGAAGCGGAGCTGTGAGTGGGAGACGGCGCAGAGCTCCATGCAGCAGCAGAGACCCGCCTGAGAACCCTCCACCATCGCCATGAGGGAGTACCAGGTGCCGGGATCGCTGTGCGGCCATCAGACAGGTCAACACTGGAGGAGCGGAGAGTGTGGTATGTGCTGACCGGGAGACGATGGGAAAAGCACTGTGCGGCTCTGTGCGGCGGGCCAGCTACAGGGTTGGAGCAGGAGTCGTATCACCATTGCTGGGCCAGGTGAGACACTGCGGTATCCAATGGGATCTGGGTAGAGACTTCCACTTGCATGGTGCCATCACTGGGGTTGAGGGGTTAGACAGTTACCATTTACCAGTCGCCAGTATCTGCTGTCAAGTCGCTATAGTGAGCCAGAGACTCTTAGCTCCAACTGTCTGCTGGCCACATACTGAGAGACCCCACAGTTATTCCCCAGTCCGGTAGTGACTAAATGCCCTGTCTGGGTTTGATAGATTGGAGCAGCAGCCAACTGTAGAGAGAGATGTTGAAGTATCTCTAATTGCACCAGTCCCTCAGGTTAACCCTCAGCAGTGGGAGACCCAGTAATTGCATCTGCATAAAATACATAGAGACCTTTGTTACTGTACCAACGGGGAGAGACTCATACAAGTCAAAGAAAGGTAATTCTCCCTTCATGATATAGGGCAGTTTATCGGCTCACCCCAAGAACTTGCATGGCTTTGCTTTCACTATTTTAATACTCGCTGTCTTCTGCTTATCAGCTGACCCTTTTATGTTTGAGCCTGCAATTAATATAGCTTTTGCTCTTCTGAAGTCCAGTATATATTTCCACTGCTTCTGAACTTGAACTCTTAACTAGGTACAGTCATTATTTAAACACCTTGCAGCTTGAGATGTGTTAGATTGCCACCCAGTGGACATTTAAGGTTACTTCACGGGATTGATGTCCTAGTGTAAATGTGAAGAGTACAATATATTGTGGTCTCATAACTGTTTAAGAAATTTCATGCTGATGTTTGTAATACCACTGTATATCCGAGTTTGCATTACTTGCTTCATATTGTGAATTGTTTCTGCCTCTTAACCAATTAATTCAACAGCATTGACCACTCTAATCCTGAATAATAAATATTTTGTCACCATCCTAACGTGTGGTGACTTACTGTATGTGTTGAGTCCTCTGGGATTGAGATTCCTTGCCTTTCTGCCTAGGGTTCCAACAGCTGATCCAGGGTGAAAAATCCAGGTACGGCCACTGACATCTGCATCTGCATTGACATTGCACCTCATACTTACCTGTTACACTTCATGCAAAGAAGTAAAAGAGGTGCAATGAGGCAGCTGTATGATTAAGCTAAGTGACACAAGTGTGCGGCACAAACACCTGGCCCATCTAGGAGTGGCACTGCAGTGTCAGACAGGATGACAGATTTAAAAACTAGGCCCCAAACAGCACATCATGCAAAGAAGTAAAAGAGGTGCAATGAGGTAGCTGTATGACAAAGCTAAGTGACACAAGTGTGCAGCACAAACACCTGGCCCATCTAGGAGTGGCACTGCAATTGCAGACAGGATGGCACTTAAAAAAACTAGGCCCCAAACAGCACATCACGCAAAGAAGTAAAAGAGGTGCAATGAGGTAGCTGTATGACTAGGCTAAGCGACAAAAGTGTGCGGCACAAAAACCTGGCCCATCTAGGAGTGACACTGCAGTTGCAGACAGGATGGCACTTGAAAAAACTAGGCCCCAAACAGCAAATCATGCAAAAAAGAAAAAGAGGTGCAATAAGGTAGCTGTATGACCGAGCTAAGCGAAACAAGTGTCCGACACAAACATGGGATGTGCTGGAATTTGCTCAGATGTATTACACACACAATATTGGTGGCACGGGAGAGTGTACCCTTAAACCACACACACGGCAAAGCCTGTAAAATTAATTTGTATAATAATAACCCTTTTATTTGGAGCTATTATAATAATATGCAGCACGGGAAGTGTACCACTACACCACACAGGGCAAACCCTGTAAAAATTATTTGGATAATAATATAAGTAATGTATATAACCCTTTTATTTGGAGTAAATAATATAGAGCACAGGATACCACCACTGGACTTATGGCAGCACAGGATACCACCACTAGACTGATGCAGCACAAGACAGCACCACTGGACTGGACTTATACAGCAGTACCCCTGGACTTATATGGCAGTACCCCTGGAGTTGTACGGCAGTGTCAGACAGGATAACACTTTAAAAAACTAGTCCCCAAACAGCACATGATGCAAATAAGAAAAAGAGGTGCAAGATGGAATTGTCCTTGGGCCCTCCCACCCACCCTTATGTTGTATAAACTGGACATGCACACTTTAACAAACCAATCATTTCAGCGACAGGGTCTGCCACACGACTGTGGCTGAAATGACTAGTTTGTTTGGCCCCCACCAAAAAAGAAGCAATCAATCTCTCTTTGCACAAACTGGCTCTACAGAGGCAAGATGTCGACCTCATCCTCATCCTCCGATTCCTCACCCCTTTCAGTGTGTACACCCTCCTCCTCACAGAGTATTAATTCGGGGTGAATTCCACTGGAATTCATCATCACAGGTCACTGTGTACTTTCTGGAAGCAATTGCTTGTAAAGGTCTTCCTGGAAGAATTTATAATTCATTTTGATGAACATCATCTTCTCCACATTTTGTGGAAGTAACCTCCTATGCCGATTGCTGACAAGGTTACCGGCTGCCAGGGGTGGATTGGGATAGAAACCAGCCCGGGAAATTTATGGAAGCAGCCCTAATGGGGGATCAGTCTGGTAAAGGGGGGGGGGGTCTGTTGATGGGAGTCAGGATCCCTCCTCATAGGTTCTGATTGTATACACTTGCAGCCTAGAAGTGGCCCTGTAAAATTTTGTAGGAGTGGCCCGACATGGGCAGCACAAGAGGTATAACATACCATGTAGCCATGTCAGCCTACCAGGAATCTATATGGTGAGAACAATTGCCAATCCGCCCCTGCTGGCTGCACTAAACACTCTTTCGGAGTAGACACTGGATGGGGGGGGGGGGGGGAACTTAGGTAAAATAAAGCCAGTTTGTGCAAGGGCATCCAAATTGCCTCTTTTTCCTGCCAGTATACATACAGATTGTCTGACATGCCTACTTGGATGCTGTCACTCATATAATCGTTGACCATTCTTTCAATGGTGACAGAATCATATACAGTGACAGTAGACATGTCAGTAATCGTTGGCAGGTCCTTCAGTCCGGACCAGAAGTCAGCACTCGCTCCTGACTGCCCTGCATCACCACCAGCGGGTGGGCTAGGAAATCTTATTCTTTTCCTCGCACCCCCAGTTGCGGGAGAAAATGAAGGAGGAGCTGTTGACGGGTCACATTCCGCTTGAGTTGACAATTTACTCACCAGCAGGTCTTTGAACCTCTGCAGACTTGTGTCTGCCGGAAAGAGAGCTACAACGTAGGCTTTAAACCTAGGATCGAGCACTGTGGCCAAAATGTAGTGCTCTGATTTCAACAGATTGACCACCCTTGAATCCTGGCAAAGTGAATGAAGGGCTCCATCCACAAGTCCCACATACTTAGCGGAATCGCTCCGTCTTAGCTCCTCCTTCAATTTCTCCAGCTGCTTCTGCAAAAGCCTGATGAGGGGAATGACCTTACTCAAGCTGTCAGTGTCTGAACTGACTTCACGTGTGGCAAGTTCGAAGGGATGGAGAACCTTGCACAAGACGGAAATCATTCTCCACTGCGCTTGAGTCAGGTGCATTCCCCCTCCTTTGCCTATATTGTAGGTGGATGTATAGGCTTGAATGGCCTTTTGCTGTTCCTCCATCCTCTGAAGCATATAGAGTGTTTAATTCCACCTCGTTACCACCTCTTGTTTCAGGTGATGGCACGGTAGGATCAGGAGTGTTTGCTGGTGCTCCAGTCTTCGGCGCGCCGTGGCTGAATGTTGAAAGTGGCCCGCAATTTTTCGGCCCACTGACTGCATCTCCTGCATGCCCCTGTCATTTTTCAAAAAATTCTGCACCACCAAATTAATTGTATGTGCAAAACATGGGACATGCTGGAATATGGCCAGATGTAATGAACGCACAATATTGGTGGCGTTGTCCGATATCACAAATCCACAGTAGAGTCTAAGTGGGGTATGCCATTCTGCGATGATGTCCCTCAGTTTCCGTAAGAGGTCGTCAGTGGTGTGCCTCTTATGGAAAGCGGTGATACATAGCATAGCTTGCCTAGGAATGAGTTGGCAGTGGGCTGTCACAGTCATATAGTCCTTAGTCTGCCCTGTTCCACTTGTCCACATGTCCGTGGTTAAGTGGACAGTGGGTACAACTGCATTTTTAGGACACTGAGGAAATTTTTTCTGACGTCTGTGCATTCTCGGTTTCGCCTGCCTAGTGAAATGGAATGTAGATTCGATTTGGTACCGGGGACACACTACCTCTATCAATTCTCTAAAACCCACTGAACTAATGGCAGATAATGGACGCACGTCTAACACCAACATGGCTGTCGAGGCCTCAGTTATCCGCTTTTCAACAGTATGACTGCTGTCATATTTCATCTTCTTCACAAAGGACTGTTGAACAGTCAATTGCTTACTTGAAGTAGTACAAATGGTCTTCCGACTTCCTCTCTGGGATGATGATCTACTCCCAGCAGCAACAACAGCAGTGGCAGCAACAGCAGCAGTAGGCGTACCACTCAAGGATCCTCCGGAGGAATCCCGGTTAGGAGAGGACTCCACAGTCTTGCCAGTGACATGGCCTGCAGGCCTACCGACATTCCTGACTGAGGAGGAAGTTGACGTTAAGGGAGTTGGTGGTGTGGCTTGCAGGAGCTTGGATACAAGAGGAAGAAGGGATTTAGGTGTCAGTGGACTGCTTATGCTTTTACCCAAAGTTTCAGAACTTGACACTGACTTCTGATGAATGCGCAGCAGGTGATGTATAAGGGAGGATGTCCCTAGATGGTTAACGTCCCTACCAGTACTTATTACAGATTGACAGAGGCAACACATGGCTTGACACATGTTGTCCGGATTTGTGGAAAAATAATTCCACACCGAAGAGGTGGCTTTCTTGGTATTTTGCGCTGGTATCACAATGAGCTTATTTATCCCACGGATAACAACTGTCTCTCCCGGTGCCTGATTTAAACAAACTACATACTCCTCATCAACTTCCTCAGCGCAGCCACACCCATATCCTCATCCTGGTGTACTTCAACAGTGACATCTTCAATTTGAATATCAGAAACTGGACTGTGGGTGCTACTTCCAGCACTTGCAGAGGGTGTGCAAATGGTGGAAGGAGTCACCTCTTCCTGTCCAGTGTTGGGAAGGTCAGGCATCGCAACCGCCGACACACTTGGACTCTCCCTGGGGATTTGTGTTACCATCGTAGAACACACAGTTCTTTGCTGTGCTTTTGCCAGCTTAACTCTTATCGTTTTTCTAGCAGGAGGATGAGGGCTTCCATCGTCATGTGAAGCTGAACCACTAGTCATGACCATAGGCCAGGGCCTTAGCCATTCCTTGCCACTCCATGTCATAAATGGCATATTGGCAAGTTTACATTTCTCCTCAGACTATTTAAATTTCTTTATTTGGGTCTTTTTACTGAACTTTGGCTTTTTGAATTTTACATACCCTCTACCATCACATTGGGCATCGGCCTTGGCAGACGACTTTGATGGCATTTCATAATCTATGTAATGACTAGTGGGAGGAAGTGGTTCTTGATTTTTCCCTATTTTATCCTCCAAATTTTTGTTCTCCATTATTTTTCTGTAGTTATATAAAACAATATGCGGCACAGGACAGTGTATCCCAACACCACACAGGGCAAAACCTGTAAAAATTATTTGGATTAAATATTAATAACTCCTTTAAATGGAGTAAATAATATATAGCACAGGACTGTACCACTGGACTTATATGGCAGTACCACTGGAATTATACGGCAGTATCTCTGGAATTATATGCCAGTTTCACTGGAATTATACGGCAGTATCACTGGAATTATATGACAGTACCACTGGATTTATAGGACAGTACCACTGGAATTATTTGGCAGTATCACTGGAATTATACGGCAGTACTTCTGGACTTATACGCCAGTACCACTAGAAATATACGGCAGTCTCACTGGATTTATATGCCAGTACCACTGGAATTATATGGCAGTATCACTGGAATTATATGGCAGTATAACTGGACGTATATAATATAAAGAACTGATACACAATGCAAAAACAAAATGTAAGAAGTTGAACTGCGCTCTACCCCTGATGTTTAAAGTCTCCACTAGTCTGAATAGGAGCTACCTGTGTTGTTTCTTAAATAAAGATAAATAATAATGCCAGTGGGTGAAAAAGAGTAAACTAAAAGGTGTTTTATTAATTACTAATTGCACAGGGTTAGGTGTTTCCAAGAAAAGCCCAAATGCCGTCCTTCTCTTAAATGCAAGTCCAGCAATCTCTTTCTATTGAAAGTGTCCTTTTTGATGCACAGAGTAATGACTTAAAATGTCCATATCTTAGTGAAAATTTAAATCGAATAAAAAGTCTTTGATCCTTAGTGAGGAAAAGAGACCGGCGTCCCGTGTCTCTGTTGTGGTTTAGTGGATATAGGTCCTTACCGTTGTGGCCGTGTTCGTGAGGAGTCCGGGTGCGGGTCTGCGCCGGGATTCTGGAGGGGCTCTGGACTGGTCAGCTGATGGCGGTCAGCACTAGCTCACTCAGTTCGTCCTTGTACGGACTCACCGTGAGCCGGCTACCTTCCTTGTGCCGATCTTATGTCCGTGGAGAGGGTGCGCCGCTGTGGAACCTGTCCGGGAATCCACAGCGAGGCACACCAATCCACTTCTCGAGCCGCACCTGAAGTCTCCCTCCTTGCCGCCCGTCCGCCTGCACTCACTTACCCGTCTTGCTGCGCTACTGCTGCAAGCTCGTCGTCGGTGCTCTGGGGTTCCTCTTGTATCCACTGTCAGCTTTCATGTAGTTGTTTAGTGTCCTCCAATGCGTTTCAGCCGGGTCTGGCCTTCCTCTGGGAGTTTGCAATCTTTTTACATAATCACCCCCTCTCCAGTTCTTCTTAACTTCTTTGAGCCCTACAAAGCTTAGCCCTGAGGGATTGGACCCATGGTGATCTCTAAAATGTACCGATAGAGGATGATCCTCTAACCCTTTCTTTATGTTGCGGATATGCTCTCCTATCCTTACCTTAAGGGGTCTGATGGTTCATCCTATGTACTGCATTGGACATGGGCATTCCAGCATATAAATGATGCCCTTGCTGTGGCATGTGATTCTATCCCTGATTCTGTGGATTTGTGAATTGGATGTCGACTTTTTGGTAACTGTGGGCCTTATGCTCCCTGCTTTTGTCATTTTGCATCCTATGCATGTGCCACAGTGAAAGAAACCCCCTTTGTGATGAGTGTTATCTATGGTGGTCTGTACTGGTTTAGTCGGTGGGATATGACTGTGTACTAATTTTTTCTTGATATCTGGAGCCTTCCTAAAAATTACTCTAGGTTCTGCCGGTAGGAACTCTGATAAAGTGTGGTCTTGTAGGAGAATGGGCCAGTGTTTCTTCACGATTTTTCTTATCTGGTTGGCTTCTTTAGAATATTGTGTAATGAAAAGTGGATCGTTGTGGGTGATTTTTGTGTCGGGTTTCTTCTTATATTGTAGTAGAGGTGCCCTTTCATCTTTCCTAACTGTATCAAAGGCCAATTGGATTGTATCATTGTGGTATTTTCTCTCCTTAAATTTCTTACTCAAATGTTGCCCTTGCGTCTCAAAATCTTCTATCCTGGAGCAATTCCTCCTAAGTCTTTTGAATTGTCCCATAGGTATACCATTTAACCATGTAGGGTGATGACCGCTTGAAGCTAGAATGAAGCTGTTGACATCAACTTATTTATTGTATGTGTTTGTGTGTCTATGATTTTCATGGATGAAAATATTGAGGTCTAGAAACTTGACTTTCTTTTGACTGCATGTAGTGGTGAATAGAAGGTTGTGGTTGTTCTGGTTGAGATGCGTGGTGAAATCAATCAAGGATTTTTCGTTTCCCTGCCTGATGAAAAAAACATCATCTATGTACCTTGCCCGAAGGACGAGGTTCGCGTCGAGACTACGATTAGACCAGATGACATCATCCTCCCATTTACTCATAAAGAGATTCGCGTAGCTCGGCGCAAACCTCGTCCCCATTGCTGTGCCAGTAACTTGGAGATAATGTTTATTGTCAAACCACACATAGTTATGCTTTAGTATTTATTCAATGCCCTTGAGGATGAAGTCACGTTGTTGAGATGTCATCTCAGGATCCTGCTCTAGAAAGTGCTGTGTGCTGTCCAAACCATGTGTATGGTCAATGATAGAATATAATGACTTTACATCACTGGTAGTTAGCCAGTAATTGTCCTTCCATGCAATGGGTTTGAGTCTTGTGAGAATATCTGTGGTGTCTCTAAGATAGGCCTTTTGTTGTCTGACGTACAGCTGTAAAAAGGTGTCAATATATTGAGATAGGTTGGAGGTTATGGAGCCTATACCGGATATGATAGGTCTGCCTGGTGGTTTGGTGGAATCTTTGTGCATTTTTGGTAGATAGTAAAAGACTGGTATGATGGGATGTTGGATATTTAGATATGCATATTCCTGAGTTGTGAGTATCCCTGTTTCTTGTCCTTCTTTTAGTAGCTGTTGTAATTGCTGTTGGAAGGTGTTGGTGGGGTCCCCTTTTAATTCCTGATACGTGTTCTTGTCTTGTAAAATGTTATTCGCATCTTCTAGGTAGTCATCCTTGTTGAGGATGACTACCCACCTCCCTTTATCGGCTGGTTTAATTATGATACTCGTGTTTTTACTCAGATCCTCCAATGCTTTCCTCTCTTTACCTGTCATGTTCTGCGGTTTTCCCTTACTATGTGTGGTTTCTAGTTTCATGATATCTTTCTCTATCATGCTGGTAAAGGTGGCTATATGGTTGCCCATCATGTAGCTGGGGTAAAACTGTGATAGTGGTTTTAGATCAGTGTGTACAAATGGATCATTGTCTGGTGGTTTATACTGCGGTAGTGGTGTTTTGTGAAAGTATTTTTCATAGTGAGTTTGCGTGTAAATTTCTGTATGTCCATATATGTATCAAATTTGTTCAATGATGTGGTTGGGTCAAATTTCAAGCCTTTGTCTAATGCACTGATTTGATGTTCATCCAAAGTATGACTACCCAGGTTGAATATCCCTTTCCCTTTTTCCTCTCTGTCTTTCACTGAATGTGCCTTGCTTTTTTGTCCTCCCCTACATCCTCGTCTGATTCTGAAAGCTTTCTCTTTAATTGTTGGCTTGGTGTTCTGACAGACCCCTCCTGAAAGGCCAGGTCTGTCTTCTGACCTAAAAAAGTGTCTCCACATATTTGTATTGTGTTAGTGACATTAGATGTTACGTCACCGCTGTTGTTGTGTCCTGCCTGATCAATATGTTGTGTTGATTCAACTGTAGTCTTATTAATGAGTGCTAGTTCTGTGTCCAGCCACCCTTGTTCCAAGGATTGTCTTGCTAGGCTGAGTGTGAAATCTTCCTCTAAGTTATAAATGGAAAAGGAGGTGTCGCAATCAGTACTGTTATGTGAATCAATGGATGTGTCAAATGTACTCGGTGCAGTTTTGTTCCAACTTGTAGGCAATTTCTGAGAATGAAGTTTTGTCATGTATTGTTGGTAAGTGAGTTTCAATCTTTTGTAGACTGGTGTTCTTACTGGGATGGTTGTATTGGGTTTGTTTCGTGTACAGTAATTGCTTTCTTCTGTTTGTTCACAGGTGGTACTGATGGGATGATAGTCTTTTTCAATTTAGTGTTTTTCTGTATGCCACATTTGTCTCTGAGTATCTTGTTTTTCTTAGTCTGTATAATTTTGTCCTCTCCTTGTTTCACTCTCTTAAGTGTGAGTTCAGTCAATGTGCGGAACTCCTTCTCCTGTTCATATGGTTGAAGTTCTGTGTTTAATTGCTCTATGGTGGCCCCTAGTCTCACTAATTCCTCTGTGTGTGTGTCTATCAGTAGTTGCATCAGCTGATGTGAACATTCGTTAATTAAATTGTCCCATTTAATCTGGAATGCTTTGTCTGGATTGTGTAAAGCTGATGTTTTTTTAATCTTAAGGCCTTTGGGTATGATTCTATGGTCCTGATAGTATTTAAGGGTCTCTGTGTCCCACCATAATTTGTTCTCTTTCGTAATGCACTTCTCTAATAGTGTAAATTTATTGAAGAAACTGACAGTATTTGGGACATGGGGTGTGGTGTCATTAAACTGTGAGAACAGTTGTTGTGCCCTAATTTCCCTGTCTTTCTGATTGTAGTTGATACCCATGCGTGCATGTGTCACCACTTGCAGCAGATTGATAGACAAATTGCAGAATTAGAACAGGTGATGGTAATCTGCGCACTGAGGTGTTGGGTGTCAGTTGGGTCGGGGTGTGCAGCAGGTTCAGGGGTTGTCCAGTCCCTATTAACGCAATATAAAGAACTGATACACAATGCAAAAACAAAATGTAAGAAGTTGAACTGCGCTCTACCCCTGATGTTTAAAGTCTCCACTAGTCTGAATAGGAGCTACCTGTGTTGTTTCTTAAATAAAGATAAATAATAATGCCAGTGGGTGAAAAAGAGTAAACTAAAAGGTGTTTTATTAATTACTAATTGCACAGGGTTAGGTGTTTCCAAGAAAAGCCCAAATGCCGTCCTTCTCTTAAATGCAAGTCCAGCAATCTCTTTCTATTGAAAGTGTCCTTTTTGATGCACAGAGTAGTAACTTTAAAATGTCCTTATCTTAGTAAAAATTTAAATCGAATAAAAAGTCTTTGATCTTTAGTGAGGAAAAGAGACCGGCGTCCCGTGTCTCTGTTGTGGTCTAGTGGATATAGGTCCTTACCGTTGCGGCCGTGTTCGTGAGGAGTCCGGGTGCGGGTCTGCGCCGGGATTCTGGAGGGGCTCTGGACTGGTCAGCTGATGGCGGTCAGCACTAGCTCACTCAGTTCGTTCTTGTACGGACTCACCGTGAGCCGGCTACCTTCCTCGTGCCGATCTTATGTCCGTGGAGAGGGTGCGCCGCTGTGGAACCTGTCCGGGAATCCACAGCGAGGCACACCAATCCACTTCTCGAGCCGCACCTGAAGTCTCCCTCCTCGCCGCCCGTCCGCCTGCACTCACTTACCCGTCTTGCTGCGCTACTGCTGCAAGCTCGTCGTCTGTGCTCTGGGGTTCCTCTTGTGTCCACTGTCCGCTTTCATGTAGTTGTTTAGTGTCCTCCAACGCGTTTCAGCCGGGTCTGGCCTTCCTCTGGGAGCACCGACGACGAGCTTGCAGCAGTAGCGCAGCAAGACGGGTAAGTGAGTGTAGGCGGACGGGCGGCGAGGAGGGAGACTTCAGGTGCGGCTCGAGAAGTGGATTGGTGTGCCTCGCTGTGGATTCCCTGACAGGTTCCACAGCGGCGCACCCTCTCCACGGACATAAGATCGGCACGAGGAAGGTAGCCGGCTCACGGTGAGTCCGTACAAGGACGAACTGAGTTAGCTAGTGCTGACCGCCATCA
Source organism: Pseudophryne corroboree (assembly GCF_028390025.1). Lineage (NCBI taxonomy): Eukaryota > Metazoa > Chordata > Amphibia > Anura > Myobatrachidae > Pseudophryne > Pseudophryne corroboree. The sequence continues at coordinate 438,861,283 of NC_086448.1, read as the reverse complement.
GCTGACCAGTCCAGAGCCCCTCCAGAATCCCGGCGCAGACCCGCACCCGGACTCCTCACGAACACGGCCGCAATGGTAAGGACCTATATCCACTAGACCACAACAGAGACACGGGACGCCGGTCTCTTTTCCTCACTAAGGATCAAAGACTTTTTATTCGATTTAAATTTTCACTAAGATAAGGACATTTTAAAGTTACTACTCTGTGCATCAAAAAGGACACTTTCAATAGAAAGAGATTGCTGGGCTTGCATTTAAGAGAAGGACGGCATTTGGGCTTTTCTTGGAAACACCTAACCCTGTGCAATTTGTAATTAATAAAACACCTTTTAGTTTACTCTTTTTCACCCACTGGCATTATTATTTATCTTTATTTAAGAAACAACACAGGTAGCTCCTATTCAGACTAGTGGAGACTTTAAACATCAGGGGTAGAGCGCAGTTCAACTTCTTACATTTTGTTTTTGCATTGTGTATCAGTTCTTTATATTGCATTAATAGGGACTGGACAACCTCTGAACCTGCTGCACACCCCGACCCAACTGACACCCAACACCTCAGTGCGCAGCTTACCATCACCTGTTCTAACTGGACTTATACACCAGTACCACTGGAATTATATGGCAGTATCACTGGAATTATACGGCAGTACCTCTGGACTTATATAGCAATACCACTGGACTGGATTTATATGGCAGTACCACTGGACTTTTATGCCAGTACCACTGGACTTATACCGCAGTACCACTTGACATATACGGCAGTACCACTGGACATATACGGCAGTATCACTGAATTTATACGGCAGTATCACTGGATTTATACAGCAATATCACTGGACATATACGGCAGTATCACTGTTATTATATAGTAGTACCACTGGACATATACAGCAGTACCGCTGGACATATGCAGCAGTATCATTGGATTTATACGGCAGTACCACTGGACTTATATGGCAGTATCACTGGAATTATACGGCAGTACCACTGGACTTATATGGCAGTACCACTGGACATATACAGCAGTATCACTGAACATATACGGCAGTATCACTGGACTTATACGGCAGTATCACTGGAATTATATGGCAGTATCACTGGAATTATACGGCAGTACCAATGGACATATACTGCAGTATCATGGGAATTAAATGGCAGTACCACTGTACATATACGGCAGTATCACTGGATTTCTACGGCAATACCACTGGACATATATGGCAGTATCACTGGAATTATATGGCAGTACCACTGGACATATACGGTAGTATCACTGGATTTATACGGCAGTACCACTGCACATATACTGCAGTATCACTGGACATATACGGCAGTTCCACTGGACTTATACAGCAGCACAGGGACACCACCACTGGACTGATGCAGGACAACACAGCACCACTGCAATGGACTTGACTTATACGGCAGCATTGTACATATGGTGGCAGAGGACACCTCCACTGTGACTGGACTGATGCAGCACAAGAGACCCCCACTGGACTGATGCAGCACAGCACAGCACCACTGGCTTGGACTTATACAGCAGCACTGGACATATGGCAGCAGATGTCACCACCACTGTGACTGGACTGATGCAGCACAAGACACTACCACTGTACTCATGCAGGACAACACAGCACCACTGCACTGAATGTATACAGCTATACTGGACATATGGCAGCAGAAGACACCACCACTGTGACTGGACATGCACAGTGGCGGAAGTCCCGGAGGCAACGGAGTCAGTTGCCTTCGGGCTCCAGCCCTGAAGGGGGCACTTGGCTCCTTCATGGTCCCCTCGTCCATGTAGTGCAGGAATGGTACCTGCTGATATGGAGGGCATTTCCGTCGAAGTGCCGCAATACCTGCAGTCAGACTCCCCATCAGTCTATATTACCGTGCTGGGCTCAGTGTGATGACAGCCTGATGGGTCCTTCCTGTTAGAGTAGCTGCCGAGTGGCACGCTGCACATCATCGGGCACTACTCACCAGCGTCCTGGACACAGTGCTCTGGTGGTCACAGTAGTCATGTAACATCCGACTGCGACCTCCATAGCACTGTGTACAGGACACTGGTGAGGAGTGCCCGATGATGTGCAGCGCGCCACTCGGCAGCTCCTCTAACAGGAAGGACCCGTCAGGCTGTCAGCACACTGAGCGGTTGGATGTGCTGAGGAGACAGGAGAAAATAAAAGTGTTTGGCCGTTCAGAGAGAAGAGCTCCGCAGCTGTCAGTCTGTGTGTGGACAGGAGCCGGGAGAGGGGAGAGCAGCAGCTGCATCATAACGGTCTGGTGGCACACAATAACTCTCTAGTAATTGCAAGCCCTGTGGGGAGGTGTGTGTGAGGTGAGCGGATGTCTATGTGTGGCGGCGGGTAAGGAGTTCGGGTGTCTGTTTGTGCTGCGGGTGTGAGGTGAGCGGGTGTCTATATGCTGTGGGGGGATGAGCGGGTGACTGTGTGTGCTGCGGGGGGGGATGAGCGGGTGACTGTATGTGCTGTGGTGGGGAGGTGAACGGGTGACTGTATGTGCTGAGGGGGTAAGCACTAGTGACTGTATGTGCTGCAGGGTGCGGTGCGTGGGTGATGGTGTATGACCAATGGGACCCAGAAAAAGACAGGTTGAACCCCAATTTTTAAAAAGGACACACTTTTTGGGGGCTCAGCGTGATCACTGTTACTGTGTGGCATAATTTGTAAGTGGCACTACTGTGACATTACAGAAAAAGGGGCACTACCATGTTTCGTAATGTGAATAAGTTGTACTACAGTGCAGTGTAATGAAAATAAGGTTACACTACTGTGTGGCGTACTTTGAATTGGGGGTATTGTTGTGTGGACATACCCCTTCACAGTGAGACCACACCTTTTATTGGTGCTGTCCCTATTTAGCATGTGATGTGTGGGGGGGCACCAACATCTATCTTGCCTCCGGGCAACTGGGGTGAATTTACGCCACTTCTGATGCAGCATAAGACACTATACTGGACTGAGCAGCACAAGACAGCACTGGAATTGCCACCCCACTTTCCCTCCCGCATAGACACTGAGGACAGTGACACATCCTCTCATTACACTATCTGGGACTGGAGTGAAAATGGCGGTGATGCGCGACTCCTTATATGGAATCCAAAATCCGCGAGATTCCAACAGCGGGATGATGACGTTTTGCCTCGTTCTGGTTTCCGAGTCATGCGGGAAAACCTAAGCCGGGCTCAGAACCAGGCTCGGGACGTAAAGTTTGGGGAGGGGGTGTTCGGTTCTCAGGAAACCGAACCCGCTCATCTCTAGCTTCTATACTCTTTAGATTTTCATTAGACTGTTCATTAATGGAGATCATGTGTATTTGATCTATGCAATGAACTTGATATGTGTAATGCTGCATAGTGTTGCTTGCCAAGCTGCCTACATGTTGTGGTTGCTGTTATGGTGACGGGGAGCACATGGAAGTGTCATCTGCGGATGACGTCATCCAGCATGCGCCGGTGTGATCCTGCGTCTGGAAGGAGGCTTCTCACTGGGGGTACAATGGGGGTCATTCCGAGTTGTTCGCTCGGTAAAAATCTTCGCATCGCAGCGATTTTCCGCTTAATGCGCATGCGCAATGTCCGCACTGCGACTGCGCCAAGTAAATTTGCTATGCAGTTAGGATTTTTACTCACGGCTTTTTCATCGTTCTGGCGATCGTAATGTGATTGACAGGAAATGGGTGTTACTGGGCGGAAACAGGCCGTTTTATGGGCGTGTGGGAAAAAACGCTACCGTTTCCGGAAAAAACGCAGGAGTGGCCGGAGAAACGGAGGAGTGTCTGGGCGAACGCTGGGTGTGTTTGTGACGTCAAACCAGGAACGACAAGCAGTGAAATGAGCGCAGATGCCGAGTAAGTCTGGAGCTACTCAGAAACTGCTACGAGGTGTGTAATCGCAATATTGCGAATACATCGTTCGCAATTTTAAGATGCTAAGATTTACTCCCAGTAGGCGGCGGCTTAGCATGAGCAAATCTGCTAAAATCCGCTTGCGAGCGAACAACTCGGAATGACCCCCAATGTTAGAAGCTTACATTTAATGTTATTTTGACCGGTATCCGGACTCCAGGTCGACAACAAAAAGGTCAACACACCTTAGGTTGATGCCAATTGGTCGACACACTTTAGGTCGGCATGGACAAAAGGTCGACATGGACAAAGGGTCGACAGGAACAAGGTCGACATGGAAAAAGGTCGACATGAGTTTTTTACAATTTTTTTCTTTTTTGGAACCTTTTCATACTTAACGATCCACGTGGACTACAATTGGAATGGTAATCTGTGCCGAGCGAAGCAAAGGCACCATGCCCGAATCATGGCGAGCGAAGCGAGCCATGCGAGGGGACGCGGTGCACTAATTGGGGTTCCCGGTCACTCTACGAAGAAAACAACACCAAAAAAACATAAAAAACTCATGTCGACCTTTTTCCATGTCGACCTTGTTCCTGTCAACCTTTTGTCCATGTCGACCTAAGGTGTGTCGACCAATTTTGGCGGCAACCTAAGGTGTGTCGACCTCGTTGTTGTCGACCTGGAGTCCCAGACCCATTTTGACCTTATGAGAGTGCCGCTGCATTAAAGAACACTGAAAAATTGCCAATCTTATGCTTGACTAAGAGCTTCATTGCAAGAGACACCTGGAGTGCTACACAATGTGCTATACTATATATTCATATATGTGCACACACACTGACACACACACACACACACACACACACACACACACACACACACACACACACACACACACACCTATACTGTATACATACAGATGTGTCCTCATACATCTAGCCCCAATATTCAATGTTGGAAGGTATGCATTAGCACTCCCCCCCCCACACACACACTGGAGGATGCATTCAAGGAACATAGAAAGCCCATTCCCACCCGCAGGACATCACAGCTGCTACTAATAAACCCCTCCTTCGTTGGAGAAGTTGGAGAATGGGTAAGGGCGGTAACACACACTCCGGTTTTTCCCGGATGGCAAAAAGCCGGACAAACTTTGCTTTTTGCCATCCTGGAGAAACCGGCAGTGTCTGTCACACAGGACGGCTTTGAGCCGTGTGTGATGCTGTGCGCATGCGCAGCATCAGACACGGCTTGAGAAAAAACCGTTGTGTGTGAAAGCTCCCCTTCACACACACGGTTTACTGGCTGCAAAGACGGCCTGGCGGCCGCCCGGCTGCCGGACCTTCCAGTGGTGAGACCCGGCTGCAACCCGGCAGCCGGGCCGGGGCCATGCAGTGTGAAGGGACCCTACCCCCACACTGTTAACTACAATGCCGGCATGGGAAAAAGCCGTCCTGCTTTTTCCCGGCCGGCAAAAGCCGGGTAGTGTGTTTTAGCCCTAAGGGCCCCAGTGCATTGCTTTGCCCAGGGGCCTACACTGTGGTTAAAATGACTCTGGGGTGGCAGAACCCAAGGGTTAAGTACCTTTGTAGGCAGTGGGGAGGAGATGGTATGAATGATGGATGGAAAAGCATGCGAGGGAGAGGGCCCCACTCATGAGAGTTTACAGTCTAAAGGGGAGGGGCAGACAGACACTATAACGTGCTTGCCTTTTTTCTACGATATTAAGTAGCATATCATTCATAATCCTGATTCCATAAGGAGCCCAGAAAGAGCACTGCATGAAAGTTCAGTGAGTAAGCCAGGTCAGGATGGAATCTTCACCCAGACACCCAGTTCTCTAAATGATATATCATAGCATATATAGCAATGTACACTACAGTATATAATCCCTGAACACTGAGGATTTGACGCTGTACAATCCCAGGAGAAAACAATTCACAAGCAAAGAACATGGAGCAAGCTTTAGAATATGGATAATAGATTTACTCAAAACAGCCAGCAGGTGACAGTAGAAGCTCACAAAACAGTAGTGGTGCTTTAAATATATTGATTCCAGTGCTCTGTCTAGAAATAGGGCTACATGAATACAAATAGGCTGGCAGCACATCTTGTAGGGCTAATATCAGTGTGTGTGTGTGTGTGTGTGTGTGTGTGTGGAAGGGGGGGGGGGGGGGGGGGTGTGCAGGAGACATGCCATTGGCTCCATGCAAGATCTATACCATTGTGGACTTAATATATACGAATGTCAGGTCTATGCGCATGCTAGTCTCCCAGATTCACACACAACTGAGACCTATTGCACATCCTTCATCTTATCTGACAGTTGCTGCTCACTGGGACAGAAAAGAATCAAATCATGTTATGAAAGTTCCCTAATCTCAAAAGTTTAATTCTATGGACGGTGTTGGACTGAGACATGAAAAGCCCAACTGGGGAATACAATCATAGGGGCCTGCCAGCCAGCCAGCCAGCCAGCCACAGAACACATTTTATTGCCTCCTCAAAGGGACATCTAAGTACTGTACCAACTGCATACACCAGGGACTCAAAGAATGTAATTATTACAAACACATGGGTCAGCCGCCAAGTATATTGCACAGGCAGGACCAGATATGGCTAGTGGGGGCCACGTGGCAACTAAGTTGTGGGGCCTCCCACCAATATTATTGTTTCTGCCACCTGCCACTGATACTACTATGCCCCTTAAGGGAGCAGGCGAGAGAGTGAGGGGAGTGAAAGATAAACAGGGGAGGGAGGGAAGGAGGGAGAGAGAGGGAAGAGAGCGAGAGGGATAGAAATAAAGAGAGGAGTGAGAAAGAGAGAGGTGGTCGGGGAAAGGTAGAGGAGCAAGAGAGGGAGAAGATGTCAGAGAGAGAGAGATAAAGAGAGAGAGGGGGTGTCAGGGAGAAAGAGAAGAGAAAGAGGGGACAGCTAGAGAGGAGCAACATAGAGAGAGAGGGAAGAGAAAGAGGTGACAGAGACAGGGTATCAGAGATGGAGAGGGAGAAGGGAAGTGAACGGGAGAGAGCGAGGTCATCAGGAAGAGAGATAGAGGGGGGTTGTCAAGGAGAAAGAAAGAAGGCAGTGAGAGAGGATCAAGAGTGGGAGAGGGAGGGAAGTGATCAGGAGAGAGAGAGGTGGTGCCAGGGAAAGAGAGATTGAAAGGGAAAGAGGGAGGGGTGCAAGAAGGACTGTATGATATAGAGAGAAGGGTGATGAGCAAGAGAGATAGAAGAAGGGGAGAGAGAGGGAATGAAAGGGAGAGTGAGAGAAAATGTGCAGCAAGTTAGAGACACTACCCCTGTGTGCATCAGAGGCCCCAACTACAGCTACCCACCCTTCTTCCACACCCATCCCTTGCTATATTTTACAAGCTATGATTGTAAGACAGCAGGCTATCAATGCCTTGAGCACTGCAGGGTGGACCCTCCTTGTGAGTTTCCCGCATCCAGGTAGCACACGGAGGCTGCTGTCACCTATTCTGACTCTACACACCTCCCTGGCCTGTCATTACCATGGCTGTTCGGGGGCCCATTCCTCTGCTGATGCTATGTTGCCTGGCCTTCTGCTCTCCACTCCCAAGTCCTGCCGATATGCTGAATTGCTGATGCAGAGATCTCTGTTTGGGGCGGGCACCTCAATGCAGCATTATGTCTGCGAGTATGGAGGTTTCAGAGCCAGCTAGGGAGGGTGAAAACAGACACTACAGAGTGAACCAGGTCGAGGCAATGTTTGCCACAATCTAGGGGGCCCTGTACGGCTGCCTCATCACCCCCCCCCCACCACCACCTATAATCCGACCCTGTGCACAGCTGCTCAGAGAAAAATCCCTGGCATGACTGCCTACCTTTAAAAATCATTATTAAAGAGAATGGACTGCATATTCTGTCCACGGCAGCACCTATCTCCACCCATGGGGTATATCTACTGCTGCCAAGGGGGCATGTCCAGAATCACTCAGATCTCCCAACATGTTCCCTAAACCATGCCACATACTCCACACCCAAACAGCAATTTACTACATTATAATTATTTATTTCTGTCTTACATAAAGACATTTGAATCAACATCAAAAACTACTTAAAGATTCTGTTGTCACAGAAAAATAAACATTTGCACTGACATTATAACTATAGGCAGCACCAGTAGCGGATTTACCACTAGGCAACTCAATGGCCGCTTAGAGCCTGGTGGGTCTGCCCAGGACCAGTGGCACCTGTCAATTAACTGTTTTAATATGTAGCTACCTCTTGCAACCCTTATCTCTGTCTCAGATTTTAAGAGTTTCAATGTATCATCCGCCTGCCGCCTCTATCTCATCTGTGACCAAATCCCCCTCCAGTCCCTGCATCTTCAGTCACATTCTCTGTATTTAAGACACACACTTGAAAATTCTGTCTTATTCATGAATAAAACCCATCACCTATTACACTGGAGGCAGACACAGTACTGATGGAGGTATTTGCTCCTGCATAGGGAGCATGATAATTCTAACCACAGTCTATGAAAGTACTTGTAATTGTCAGAGAAATAATCAGCATTGTGACTCAGCTGATCTATGTAGAGTGTGACTGCAGGGGTTTTAAAGTGTGGCTGCACACTACATTGAGCTGTCTAGTTGCAGTGGTTTTGAACTGATAATTAGAAGTAGCTTCATGACTGTAGTTTGAATTTGCAGGCTTCCAATGCAGGAGAAAATAGCTCACTCAGTAAGGTGTCTGCCTACAATGTAACAGGTAATAGGTTCAAACCCTAACTATGACAGTATCTTGAAGAGCATGAATGGTAATAAATGCGTTATTTAAATAAAGGATAAAGTAACTGAATGTAATATTGTTTTATGTGGGTTCAAGCTCGAGGAGACTCACGGGTAAACGAGGACCACACAGGTATCAAATCAAATAAAAGCATTTATTGAAAATAGATGATAATATATGATAGATACTTAACTATGTATGATGTTCAATAAAATGATCAGCCAGATAAATACTGTATATTGAATGCAGCAATCACATCAGCATACACAGTCCAGGAGCCCCATCTTCTATAGGCTAGAAGCTGGCAGGTCATTCATCCTGGCACTTCTGCAATCAGTGTTTCCTCCAGGAGTAAAGGCTCTTGAATACGTACTGCATACCATTTATTACACAAAGCATGGATATAATTGCCTTCAATGGGTATAAGCATAAATGAAACCTATTATTAGCCTTTCTATATAATGTATAGCATAATTAGGTGCAGTTGCAGTTAAACCGTCACCCAGGATGTGGTGATGTGTCTCATACCTTCTGCTACTTTCCAGTATGCTGCGAAACGGAGATAAGAGCAATAAACAACAAAATGAATGACAGCGCCATCTTGTTACATCATCTTGTTCCTCCTATTACAAATATAAAGAGGATTATTGTCCCAAAACATTTTCTTTTGCGTGTTCTGAAAAAATAAATAAATATATATATATATATATATATATATATATATATAGAGTCCTCAACAGTGGCACACAGGACACGATCACAGTGACACTTAAATAGATATCAACGTTTCAAACCTTTAATGGTTTTTCGTCAGGATACATATTAAAACAAACATAAGTGACTTACCTATATACCCGCCACCATGGGTCCCGCTCACCGGCGCCAGATGCAGCTTCCGGAGTCGGGCGCCCGCCTATGACGTCATCGCACCTCCGTGCGCTTGTTGTCATGGCAATGAATACGCCACTGTGACAATATACTGAAATAAAGCATAAGCATACACATAAACAAACTGAGAGATTAATCACTTAATCCAAAGGCACAAATTTATACAAAGCTACTGGATGGATTCATTATTAGTTAGTATAAAGGCTGGAATAACCATATCAACCTATATTTTAAATATAGTCGTAATAATATATATATTCATCCTATATTTGACAAATCAAGCTATGTGATCATTCGTGCATACAGATCATATACTAGAGGACTAGAGATTAGGTCCAAACTATATTTACATGATAAATCATTTGTAACGATCATACACTACAACAACATCAGTAATGAAATTAATTTAATTAATTGAAGCAAGACAACGGGAGCATCTCGTTTAAACCCCTTGGTGCTATTACATCTAATTTATTAATCCAAAAGGATTCTTTCCTGAGAAGTAATTTACCACGGTCACCCCCTCTGCGAAGAGGGGGGACATGATCAATCATGCGATATTTCAAACTGGTCAGGCTATGTTTAGCTTCAAAAAAATGCCTCGCCACTGGTTGGTCTTTTATACCACCTGCCAATGCCGCCCTGATTGCCGACCGATGAAGGGTCATACGTTCCTTGAATTTCCTTATTGTCTTACCTATGTATGATAGTCCACAAGGACAAATCAATTGATATATTACATAGGTACTCTCACATGTCAAACGGTATCTAATAAAATATTTTTTACCGGAATGTGGGTGAAAGAACGAGTCACCTGATAACAAGAATCCACATGTAGTAAAGGAACATTTGAAACAGCCATTTTTGGCCTGGGGTAAATTTTTTTTTACAGTAGTTGGAACTAGACTGGGTAGATCTGTTTTAACAAGAATATCCCTAAGGTTATTCCCACGAGAATAACAATGCATAAGAGAATGATCAGGGATCCCCACTTCACGATCACTCTTAACTAAAGGCCATCATTTTCTAGAGATCTGGTTAGTAGTAGATGATCCTACATTAAATTTATTAACCCATATCAGCTTGTTAGATTTAGTTACAGTCTCTCTCTTTTTAAGGAGGTCTTCTCTATTTAACAAAAGGATTTTATTTTTTGTATCTATCAGATGTTTACGTTTATATCCTCGTGCTACAAATTTATCAATAAGTAGGTCCATCTGGATCATGGCTGTTTCAGGGTTGGAGTTAATTCTATAGATATGAATCATTTGGGAATAAGGCAATACCATTTTTAATGACCTAGGATGACAACTGCTGAAATGTAGCATTGAATTCCGATCAGTGTCTTTTACGTACACTGTAGTGGAAATTCTTCCATCCTGTTTACCAATGCATACATCAAGAAAATTGACGCTAGATTGGCTCATGGTGCAGGTAAGTTTCACTGGAGAATCAGAATTATTGTGATCCTCCACAACCCTCATGAACTCATCTCTAGTGCCACTCCAGAAAATTAACAAATCGTCTATAAAACGAGTATAGAAAAATACCTTAGACGTAATTTCAGCATCCTTAAAGAAGATCTCATCTTCTATAGCGAACATATACGTATTTGCATACGCCGGAGCCATGGCAGAACCCATTGCGTAACTGGTCGTCTGCAAATAGTACATGCCCTCAACCATGAAGAAATTTCTTGTCAAAAGAATCTCAAGCATATTAATTAAGATATCAACATGGGCAACATCAAGTGTACCATTATTACTTAATAATATTCTGGTCGCAGCTAAACCATCACAATGCGGAATAACCGTGTATAGGCTTGACACATCGGCCGTGATCAGCCACAGCTCATCTGGAAGAGGAGGTAGTTGCAAAAGCTTATTCAAAAGAGATGTTGTATCCAAAAGAAAATGCTTGTGTCCCTGTACAATTGGCTGTAATATGGAATCAACAAAAACGGCAGTAGGCTGTAACAAAGAACCACGGACTGAGATGATAGGACGGCCGGGAGGGGGATTAATACCCTTGTGTATTTTAGGTAACGTATACATAATCGGGGTAATAGGGAACTCAGGAATCATTACTTCCATCATCTCAGATGAAATAAGATTAGAATCACATGCCAACAACAGAACCTCCATCAGATCTTTCCTAAATTTGACATTCGGGTCACCCCTAAGTTTAACATAAACATGCTGATCACTTAAATGCCTATGAATCTCTTTTCTATAATCATCCACATCTTGTAGAACGATGCCACCGCCTTTTTTCCGCTGGACGGATAATTAACTCGTTGTTGTTTGACAAAGAGCGGAGTGCAAACTGCTGTTCCTTTGTGAGATTATTATGATAAGGCAATTTAGCCAGATTTTCCGACGATTCTGCATCAAGTAATCTCATAAAAGTTCTGATAGAGGCATTAGATGAATTAGGGTCAAAGGTTTCTTACGAATTGTTTTAATTTATCTGGAAAAACAGGATTTCTACCATCCTGGATGACAGTCGTGTTTTTATTTTTTTTAAAGAACTCTCTTAATTTTAGACTTCGTTGTAACTGATGTTTTTCAATCTTCCATCTTAAATCATCAAAGGGGACTGATGGAATAAAAGATAATCCTTTTGTCAGCACCTGCTTTCTATATCACTCAAATCATATGATGATAAATTAAAAATCATTTCTTCTTGTTTTTGTTGGTTGGTGGCTTGCTTCCAGCCCCTGTTTCTCCTTCCTTGCCCACCGCGTCGGTTGAATCTCCTGCGCCTGCTTTGGTCCGGGTAGTTACCCCTAAAGGGATTTTTTTGTCCACGTTTTCTTGAAGTAGATGGTCCCGGTGTGTCTGAATCACTTCTAGAAGAGCTGGATCTTGAGAGGAATCCGTATCCAATTTTGCCGGGAATCTATTCCTCCTAAAAAAAGTTTTTTTACGCTCAGTTCTGTTAGTATTTTGGCCTCTACCACCAGAGACCCATTGATAGACTTGATGATTTTCATAGTCCTGCTAAACTTTTGTGAGCTTTTCCCTTCTAAATTTAATCAGATCTTTTTTATGTAATGGTACTTGTTGGTTCAATTTATTGATCCAGTCCTGATCTTTCTCCGACTGTAATGTCTCCAAATAGAGATCCTCAAAAGTGGAGATTTTTTCTTTCAGACGTGATTCCTCCTTTTTAGATTGTTCAATAACGAGAAGTATCAGATCAAAAGAGCATTTATTCATAATGCCAATCCACTTTTGGCAGAATGTAGGATCATATCTACGTATAGTCGGGCAGTTTTTAACACGGAACCCCCGTGGAATCTGTTTTGATCTGAAATAGTCACTCAGACACACCGCATGCAAATGAAAATCGATAGCTTTTATCTTCAAAAATAACAATTCTTTGAATATTAGATCTGCTGGCAGCGACTCTGTCACATCACACAGCTGCTCCTTGTTGTAGTGTATGATCGTTACAAATGATTTATCATGTAAATATAGTTTGGACCTAATCTCTAGTCCTCTAGTATATGATCTGTATGCACGAATGATCACATAGCTTGATTTGTCAAATATAGGATGAATATATATATTATTAAGACAATATTTAAAATATAGGTTGATATGGTTATTCCAGCCTTTATACTAAATAATAATGAATCCATCCAGTAGCTTTGTATAAATTTGTGCCTTTGGATTAAGTGATTAATCTCTCAGTTTGTTTATGTGTATGCTTATGCTTTATTTCAGTATATTGTCACAGTGGCGTATTCATTGCCATGTCAACAAGCGCACGGAGGTGCGATGACGTCATAGGCGGGCGCCCGACTCCAGAAGCTGCATCTGGCGCTGGTGAGCGGGACCCACACGTGTATGGTGGCGGGTATATAGGTAAGTCACTTATGTTTGTTTTAATATGTATCCTGATGAAAAACCATTAAAGGTTTGAAACGTTGACATCTATTTAAGTGTCACTGTGATCGTGTCCTGTGTGCCGCTGTTGAGGACTCTATATCTACTGCTGCCATGCAGTTATGAGGGCACCGGACCAAGTTCTGCTGACTATTTATGGGAGTGCCGAGTCTCTGTCCGACTATTATGGTAATATGATTGTGCTGTGATGTTACCTGACTAGGGCACCCGTTGTTATTAATATACACCTGGATACTTGCCGGCATTTCTCTGCGTGTGGAAATTCATGCCGTTTTTATTCTGATACAGAATGTGGATTTTATCAAACTGATTTATTGATCACTTGGAATTATTGAAATATTCTTCATTTTACTATGGCTGAGAAAGTGGATCTTGATGCTGATATCTTTAACCCTTTGTTGGTCTCAGCTAATGAAATATTCAGTTACTCAGAAGCTGAAATAGATGGGATTCTTGTGAAGGAGCAGCTGTGTGATGTGACAGAGTCGCTGCCAGCAGATCTAATTTCAAAGAATTGTTATTTTTGAAGAAAAAAGCTATCGATTTTCATTTGCACGTGGTTTGTCTGAGTGACTATTTCAGATCAAAACAGATTCCACGGGGGTTCCGTGTAAAAAACTGCCCGACTAAAGGTAGATATGATCCTACATTCTGCCAAAAGTGGATTGGCATTATGAATAAATGCTCTTTTGATCTGATACTTCTCGTTATTGAACAATCTAAAAAGGAGGAATCACGTCTGAAAGAAAAAATCTCCACTTTTGAGGATCTCTATTTGGAGACATTACAGTCGGAGAAAGATCAGGACTGGATCAATAAATTGAACCAACAAGTACCATTACATAAAAAAGATCTGATTAAATTTAAAATGGAAAAGCTCACAAAAGTTAAGCAGGACTATGAAAATCATCAAGTCTATCAATGGCTTTCTGGTGGTAGAGGCCAAAATACTAACAGAACTGAGCGTAAAAACACTCTTTTTAGGAGGAATAGATTCCCGGCAAAATTGGATACGGATTCCTCTCAAGATCCAGCTCTTCTAGAAGTGATTCAGACACACCGGGACCATCTACTTCAAGAAAACGTGGACAAAAAATCCCTTTAGGGGTAATTACCCGGACCAAAGCAGGCGCAGGAGATTCAACCGACGCGGTGGGCAAGGGAGGAGAAACAGGGGCTGGAAGCAAGCCACCAACCAACAAAAACAAGAAGAAATGATTTTTAATTTATCATCATATGATTTGAGTGATATAGAAAAGCAGGTGCTGACAAAAGGATTATCTTTTATTCCATCAGTCCCCTTTGATGATTTAAGGTGGAAGATTGAAAAACATCAGTTACAACGAAGTCTAAAATTAAGAGAGTTCTTTAATAAAAATAAAAACACGACTGTCATCCAGGATGGTAGAAATCCTGTTTTTCCGGATAAATTAAAACAATTCCGTAAGAAATCATCCTTTGACCCTAATTCATCTAATGCCTCTATCAGAACTTTTATGAGATTACTTGATGCAGAATCGTCAGAAAATCTGGCTAAATTGCCTTATCATAATAATCTCACAAAGGAACAGCAACTTGCACTCCGCTCTTTGTCAAATAACAACGAGTTAATTATCCGTCCAGCGGATAAATGCGGTGGCATCGTTCTACAAGATGTGGATGATTATAGAAAAGAGATTCATAGGCATTTAAGTGATCAGCATGTTTATGTTAAACTTAGGGGTGACCCGACTGTCAAATTTAGGAAAGATCTGATGGAGGTTCTGTTGTTGGCATGTGATTCTAATCTTATTTCATCTGAGATGATGGAAGTAATGATTCCTGAGTTTCCTATTACCCCGATTATGTATACGTTACCTAAAATGCACAAGGGTATTAATCCCCCTCCCGGCCGTCCTATCATCTCAGCCCGTGGTTCTTTGTTACAGCCTACTGCCGTTTTTGTTGATTCCATATTACAGCCAATTGTACAGGGACACAAGCATTTTCTTTTGGATACAACATCTCTTTTAAATAAGCTTTTGCAACTACCTCCTCTTCCAGATGAGCTGTGGCTGATCACGGCCGATGTGTCAAGCCTATACACGGTTATTCCGCATTGTGATGGTTTAGCTGCGACCAGAATATTATTAAGTAATAATGGTACACTTGATGTTGCCCATGTTGATAGCTTAATTAATATGCTTGAGATTCTTTTGACAAGAAATTTCTTCATGGTTGAGGGCATGTACTATTTGCAGACGACCGGTTGCGCAATGGGTTCTGCCAGGGCTCCGGCGTATGCAAATACGTATATGTTCGCTATAGAAGATGAGATCTCTTTAAGGATGCTGAAATTACGTCTAAGGTATTTTTCTATACTCGTTTTATAGACGATTTGTTAATTTTCTGGAGTGGCACTAGAGATGAGTTCATGAGGGTTGTGGAGGATCACAATAATTCTGATTCTCCAGTGAAACTTACCTGCACCATGAGCCAATCTAGCGTCAATTTTCTTGATGTATGCATTGGTAAACAGGATGGAAGAATTTCCACTACAGTGTACGTAAAAGACACTGATCGGAATTCAATGCTACATTTCAGCAGTTGTCATCCTAGGTCATTAAAAATGGGATTGCCTTATACCCAAATGATTCATATCTATAGAATTAACTCCAACCCTGAAACAGCCATGATCCAGATGGACCTACTTATTGATAAATTTGTAGCACGAGGATATAAACGTAAACATCTGATAGATACATAAAATAAAATCCTTTTGTTAAATAGAGAAGACCTCCTTAAAAAGAGAGAGACTGTAACTAAATCTAACAAGCTGATATGGGTTAATAAATTTAATGTAGGATCATCTACTACTAACCAGATCTCTAGAAAATGATGGCCTTTAGTTAAGAGTGATCGTGAAGTGGGGATCCCTGATCATTCTCTTATGCATTGTTATTCTCGTGGGAATAACCTTAGGGATATTCTTGTTAAAACAGATCTACCCAGTCTAGTTCCAACTACTGTAAAAACATTTTTACCCTAGGCCAAAAATGGCTGTTTCAAATGTTCCTGTACTACATGTGGATTCTTGTTATCAGGTGACTCGTTCTTTCACCCACATTCCGGTAAAAAATATTTTATTAGATACCGTTTGACATGTGAGAGTACCTATGTAATATATCAATTGATTTGTCCTTGTGGACTATCATACATAGGTAAGAAAATAAGGAAATTCAAGGAACGTATGACCCTTCATCGGTCGGCAATCAGGGCGGCATTGGCAGGTGGTATAAAAGACCAACCAGTGGCGAGGCATTTTTTTGAAGCTAAACATAGCCTGACCAGTTTGAAATATCGCATGATTGATCATGTCCCCCCTCTTCGCAGAGGGGGTGACCGTGGTAAATTACTTCTCAGGAAAGAATCCTTTTGGATTAATAAATTAGATGTAATAGCACCAAGGGGTTTAAACGAGATGCTCCCGTTGTCTTGCTTCAATTAATGAAATTCATTTCATTACTGATGTTGTTGTAGTGTATGATCGTTACAAATGATTTATCATGTAAATATAGTTTGGACCTAATCTCTAGTCCTCTAGTATATGATCTGT
Organism: Pseudophryne corroboree; assembly: GCF_028390025.1. Classification (NCBI taxonomy): domain Eukaryota; kingdom Metazoa; phylum Chordata; class Amphibia; order Anura; family Myobatrachidae; genus Pseudophryne; species Pseudophryne corroboree. The sequence continues at coordinate 438,844,245 of NC_086448.1, read as the reverse complement.
ATGCACGAATGATCACATAGCTTGATTTGTCAAATATAGGATGAATATATATATTATTTCGACAATATTTAAAATATAGGTTGATATGGTTATTCCAGCCTTTATACTAACTAATAATGAATCCATCCAGTAGCTTTGTATAAATTTGTGCCTTTGGATTAAGTGATTAATCTCTCAGTTTGTTTATGTGTATGCTAATGCTTTATTTCAGTATATTGTCACAGTGGCGTATTCATTGCCATGACAACAAGCGCACGGAGGTGCGATGACGTCATAGGCGGGCGCCCGACTCCGGAAGTTGCATCTGGCGCCGGTGAACGGGACCCACACGTGTATGGTGGCGGGTATATAGGTAAGTCACTTACATATGTTTGTTTTAATATGTATCCTGACGAAAAACCATTAAAGGTTTGAAACGTTGACATCTATTTAAGTGTCACTGTGATCGTGTCCTGTGTGCCGCTGTTGAGGACTCTATATCTACTGCTGCCATGCAGTTATGAGGGCACCGGACCAAGTTCTGCTGACTATTTATGGGAGTGCCGAGTCTCTGTCCGACTATGTATATATATATATTTATATATATATATATATATATATATATATATACACACACACACTGCTCAAAAAAATAAAGGGAACATTTAAACAACACATCTTAGATCTGAATGATCTGAATTCTGAATTATTCTTATTAAATACTTTGTTCTTTACATAGTTGAATGTGCGGACAACAAAATCACACAAAAATTATCAATGGAAATCAAAATTATTAACCCATGGAGGTCTGGATTTGGAGTCACACTCAAAATTAAAGTGGAAAAACACACTGCAGGCTGATACAACTTTGATGTAATGTCCTTAAAACAAGTCAAAATGAGGCTCAGCAGTGTGTGTGGCCTCCACGTGCCTGTATGACCTCCCTACAATGCCTGGGCATGCTCCTGATGAGGTGGCGGATGGTCTCCTGAGGGATCTCCTCCCGCCAACTCCTGGACAGTCTGTGGTGCAACGTGGCATTGGTGGATGGAGCGAGACATGATGTCCCAGATGTACTCAATTGGATTCAGGTCTGGGGAACGGGCGGGCCAATCCATAGCATCAATGCCTTCGTCTTGCAGGAACTGCTGACACACTCCAGCCACATGAGGTCTAGCATTGTCTTGCATTAGGAAGAACCCAGGGCCAAACGCACCAGCATATGGTCTCAAAAGGGGTCTGAGGATCTCATCTCGGTACCTAATGGCAGTCAGGCTACCTCTGGCAAGCACATGGAGGGCTGTGCGGCCCCCCAAAGAAATGCCACCCCATACCATTACTGACCCACTGCCAAACCGGTCATGCTGGAGGATATTGCAGGCAGCAGAACGATCTCCTTGGCATCTCCAGACTCTGTCACGTCTGTCACATGTGCTCAGTGAGAACCTGCTTTCATCTGTGAAGAGCACAGGGCGCCAGTGGCGAATTTGCCAATCTTGGTGTTCTCTGGCAAATGCCAAACGTCCTGCACGGTGTTGGGCTGTAAGCACAACCCCCACCTGTGGACGTCGGGCCCTCATACCACCCTCATGGAGTCTGTTTCTGATCATTTGAGTAGACACATGCACATTTGTGGCTTGCTGGAGGTCATTTTGCTGTGCTCTGTCAGTGCTCCTCCTGTTCCTCCTTGCACAAAGGAGGAGGTAGCGGTCCTGCTGCTGGGTTGTTGCTCTCCTACGGCCTCCTCCACATCTCCTGATGTACTGGCCTGTCTCCTGGTAGCGCCTCCATGGTCTGGACACTACGCTGACAGACACAGCAAGCCTTCTTGCCACAGCTCGCATTGATGTGCCATCCTGGATGAGCTGCACTACCTGAGCCACTTGTGTGGGTTGTAGACTCTGTCTCATGCTATCACTAAAGTGAAAGCACCGCCAGTTTTCAAAAGTGACCAAAACATCAGCCAGAAAGCATAGGAGCTGAGAAGTGGTATGTGGTCACCACCTGCAAAACAACTCCTTTATTGGGGGTGTCTTGCTAATCGCCTAAAATTTCCACCTGTTGTCTATTCCATTTGCACAACAGCATGTGAAATTGATTGTCAATCAGTGTTGCTTCCTAAGTGGACAGTTTGATTTCACAGAAGTGTGATCGACTTGGAGTTACATTGTGTTGTTTAAGTGTTCCCTTTATTTTTTTGAGCAGTGTATATATATATATATATATATATATATATATATATATAGACCAACAGGGGGTACCTTCAACTATCATCCATAGGAAAAGGAAACCAGGCGGCACTCCAAGGGTTTTGTTTAAGCAAAAAGTTTTTGTATTAAAGTGACAGTGCAAACAAGTTAATCCAGCATAGTGCAGACCACCGACGTTTCAACGCCCATCCGGCGTTTTTTTCAAGGTGCTATGCTCTAAAGTGCAGCGTGACAAACAGCAACATCACGCTGCACTTTAGAGCATAGCACCTTGAAAAAAACGCCGGATGGGCGTTGAAACGTCGGTGGTCTGCACTATGCTGGATTAACTTGTTTGCACTGTCACTTTAATACAAAAACTTTTTGCTTAAACAAAACCCTTGGAGTGCCGCCTGGTTTCCTTTTCCTATGGATGATAGTTGAAGGTACCCCCTGTTGGTCTATATCATTTGGAGGAGGGCACCCAGGTGGATGTTACTATGAATGGGAGTGCCATAAGTATATAAGGATATATATATATATATATATATACACTGTATTTATATATATATATATATAAAGGGGTGTGTATGTGCAGCTATTAGGCAGTGTGTATGTGTGTGCGGCTGTGGGGCAGTGGGAGCAGAGTGTGTGTGAAATTGCATGCAGTTGAGGGAGAGGGGAAACTGATATCTTGCTTAGGGCCCCATGAGGTCTAAATAAGGACATTGCTTTTCTACAGATAAACAGTTTCCTTTTAACACCAGGAAACTTTAGCAAAACAATTGAATAGGAAACAAAAAACATAATCTCTACCTGTAACCTCTGTGGTCAGCTTGCAGAGAAAACACCCAACTCAAAATAATATAAACCTATTTGTAATGTAGAGTAAGGAGAGCCAGTAGAGTGTACTCCTAATTCTGCATATTGGCCAGCTTACATTAAGCTCCATTGCATTATTCATGTGACATCATCATTTCTATAATTGGACTTGCACATGTGCAGTTCTGACTTTGCCAAGTCTATATACTTTATGGGATCTTTGCTTACCCTTTCAGGAAACAGTAGGTTTACCATTATTCTGGATTCCACATGGACAGTCTGGGAAGGGTAGACAAGTATCGGTAATGTTAACTTTTATATAGAACTATCAGGCCTTTTGACAAGACAACAGGCACAACAGGCAAATGCTTAGACAGAATCAATATATACTAAGGATAGGGATGTATTCAAAGTGCCGGCAGTCAAGATCCTGGCGTTCAGGATACTGATGCTGGAATCCCGACCGCCGACATTTTACCGGCGGACTTAATCCCAAGGGGCTCGCTGTCTGCTGCCGGTATACCAGCTGGCAGGATGCTGCTGTCGGGATACTGATAGCCGGCATCCCGTCTGCTGGTATATCATACCACACTCCTAAGGATATGGAAATCAGATAGGGCAACTGTGTGGTTCTCCAGTCCCTCTATGTACCTACACGTTAAGTCCTACTGTATATAAAACGTATACTAATTTATGCTGTGCCACCATATTTGCTTGTAAAGAGCTCTAAATCACAGCTTTCACCACAGTGGCAGGGCTAAGTGATATCTCATATGCCTCAGACTGCACAAGGACACTACAGAGGACAGTTGGTGAGAGGAAGGATTTGAACCTGCTCACGCTGCAGACAGGATAGATCCGGCAACTTGGCAAGAGGTTATAAATAGTGATGAGCGGGTTTGGTTCCTCGGGATCCGAACCCCCCCGAACTTCCCCCATTTTACACGGTTCCGAGGCAGACTCGAATCTTCCCGCCTTGCTCGGTTAACCCGAGCGCGCCTGAACGTTATCATCCCGATGTCGGATTCTCGCGAAATTCGTATTCTATATAAGGAGCCGCGCATTGCCGTCATTTTCACTCACGCTTTGGAGATGATAGCGAGAGGACGTGGCTGCGTTCTCTCAGTTTCTGTGTTCAGTGTGCTGCAAATATCTGTTCTCAATGTGCTGCAAATATCCGTGCTCAGTGTGCTTGCAAATATCTGTGCTCAGTGTGCTGAAAATATCTACGTTCTCTGCCTGAAAAACGCTCCATATCTGTGCTGCATTGTAGTATATAGTAGGAGGACAGTGCAGAATTTTGCTGATCACCAGTATATAGTAGGAGGACAGTGCAGAATTTTGCTGATCACCAGTATATAGTAGGAGGACAGTGCAGAATTTTGCTGACCACCAGTATATATATAGCAGTACGGTACAGTAGTCCACTGCTCTACCTCTGTGTCGTCAAGTATACTATGCATGCATACCTGTGCTGCATTTTAGTTGTGCGCAGTATATAGTAGGAGGACAGTGCAGAATTTTGCTGACCACCAGTATATATATAGCAGTACGTTACAGTAGTCCACTGCTCTACCTCTGTGTTGTCAAGTATACTACAAAAGTTCAGTAAAATGACCCAAAAATCAAAATTAAAAGCGTCTGATGAGAAGCGTAAACTTGCCAATATGCCATTTATGACACGGACTGGCAAGGAACGGCTGAGGCCCTGGCCTATGTTCATGGCTAGTGGTTCAGCTTTACATGAGGATGGAAGCACTCATCCTCTCGCTAGAAAACTGCAGTGCCACTCCTAGATGGGCCAGGTGTTTGTGTTGGCCACTTGGGTCGCTTAGCTTAGCCATACAGCGACCTTGGTGCACCTCTTTTTTTCTTTGCATCATGTGCTGTTTGGGGACTATTTTTTAAATCTGCCATCCTGTCTGACACTGCAGTGCCACTCCTAGATGGGCCAGGTGTTTGTGTCGGCCACTTGGGTAGCTTAGCTTAGCCATCCAGCGACCTTGGTGCACCTCTTTTTTTCTTTGCATCATGTGCTGTTTGGGGACTATTTTTTAAATCTGCCATCCTGTCTGACACTGCAGTGCCACTCCTAGATGAGCCAGGTGTTTGTGTCGGCCACTTGGGTCGCTTAGCTTAGCCATCCAGCGACCTTGGTGCACCTCTTTTTTTCTTTGCATCATGTGCTGTTTGGGGACTATTTTTTAAATCTGCCATCCTGTCTGACACTGCAGTGCCACTCCTAGATGAGCCAGGTGTTTGTGTCGGCCACTTGAGTCGCTTAGCTTAGCCATCCAGCGACCTTGGTGCACCTCTTTTTTTCTTTGCATTATGTGCTGTTTGGGGACTATTTTTTAAATCTGCCATCCTGTCTGACACTGCAGTGCCACTCCTAGATGGGCCAGGTGTTTGTGTCGGCCACTTGGGTCGCTTAGCTTAGCCATACAGCGACCTTGGTGCACCTCTTTTTTTCTTTGCATCATGTGCTGTTTGGGGACTATTTTTTAAATCTGCCATCCTGTCTGACACTGCAGTGCCACTCCTAGATGGGCCAGGTGTTTGTGTCGGCCACTTGGGTCGCTTTGCTTAGCCATCCAGCGACCTTGGTGCACCTCTTTTTTTCTTTGCATCATGTGCTGTTTGGGGACTATTTTTTAAATCTGCCATCCTGTCTGACACTGCAGTGCCACTCCTAGATGGGCCAGGTGTTTGTGTCGGCCACTTGGGTGGCTTAGCTTAGCCATCCAGCGACCTCGGTGCAAATTTTAGGACTAAAAATAATATTGTGAGGTGTGAGGTGTTCAGAATAAACTGGAAATCAGTGGAAATTATGGTTATTGAGGTTAATAATACTATGGGATCAAAATGACCCCCAAATTCTATGATTTAAGCTGTTTTTGAGGGTTTTTTGTAAAAAAACATCTGAATCCAAAACACACCCGAATCCGACAAAAATTTTTTAGGGAGGTTTTGCCAAAACTCGTCCCAATCCAAAACACGGCCGCGGAACCGAATCCAAAACCAAAACACAAAACCCGAAAAATTTCCGGTGCACATCACTAGTTATAAATAAGAGTTCTGACTGACAGTTGGAAGAGCTGAGGTAACAGTACGGGAAGCAGGATCCTTGCTACCCTATAATAAGAGGTCTTGTGTGGACTTCCGCTTCTGGCTCCCGCATGGTAGGCAGCTGAGCAGAGGATCTTCGCTGACCCATCCGCCCGTTTGCCTCTTTACACAGCTCTAAGCCTCTAACAGTGAGCCCCGACCACCCGCTTAACTGTATCTCTGGGCCCGCTGCATGGAAAAATATTTTCCAGTGATGCCCGGCAGCAGAGCACGCACCCAGAAGGAGGAGAGGTGCCGCACCCAAAACAAGATGGCGTTGGACGCCATCTCCCGCCACCACCAGCATGATGATGCCCTCCCCTTCATGGGAGACACAGCTAGTGTGGCATATCAGGAGGATTCCTCTGATGGAGACTGGCTCCCTGATTCCCTGACAGCCTCTGAGAATGTAATGCTCCCTGCAGGGGTGTAGTATGGGTGACCGGCGGTCTCCCGACGCCGGGATCCCGGCAGCATACCGGCGGGGAGGGGCGAGTGCAGCAAGCCCCTTGCAGGCTCGGTGGCGTCCTGCAGTCGCCACGGGTTCTATTCCCACTCTATGGGTGTCGTGGACACCCACGAGTGGAAATAGCCCCTATTGGTCGGCATGCCGACCATCGGGAAAGTGAGCTGTCAGGCTCATGGAGGAGGTCATGTGACTGTCGGTCAGCTGACCAGCGGTCACATGAATACCACCCCCCTGCAGACACGCAGCTCTCCCACACAGCAATGATCAGCGCCATTACAACTGCTATTGGTCCCATGTTTAAACAGCAAACAGCAGATATCAATAAACAACTGGCCCAGCTTACCCAGAGAGTGCTTACTGTGGAACAAAAGATGGGTGACACATTTGCTGATGTTGCCAACCTTAAGAAATCCACCTCACATAATTCTAAGGAAATCCTGCATCGTCATAACAAGTTGCAAGATTTAGAAAATAGATCCAGAAGAGGAAATCTTAGGATCATAGGATTACCAGAGTCAGTAAAAGGTCAAGCCCTATTTGACTTTATAAAAATATCCCTACCGGAACTACTACAGATAACAAATCATTGCACTGATCTCATAATAGAAAGGGCTCATCGACTTGGCCCGGTGAGGCCACAAGAGGGCGCTAGACCCCGAGCAGTTATTTTCAAACCACTTAATTTTTTACATAAGGAATTGTTCTGGTCAGCGTCCCGTAACACCAAACATATATCCTGGGAAAGTCACAAGATTTTATTATTCCAGGATAATTCTGCAGAATTATCAACAGCAAGAAGAGAATTTGCACCTCTCTGTTCACGGCTTATACAACATAATAAAAAAATTGCATTACTTTACCCAGTGCGTTTGTTCTTATATAATGGCTCTTCTTTCAAGGATTTCCTGACCCCCGCTGACGCAGAGGCCTTTCTTAAGGAATCTTCTAATCAGGATCAATCTCAGTCCAGGATGTCTGATTGTGAATAGACCCATATTTTTTCACCATGTAATTTTTTCTCATGGCTGCTTCCACCTTTTTCACAAGCAGCAGCTCACAGTCAAAACACATGATGCAACTCGATATTCTCCTGTCTATTGCGACTTTGTTCTTTTATTTGGAATCTTTACAATGCCCTGCATTGTGGTTATCTTTGTTATGGCATGTCACCTCTCATGGATCTCTGCAGTCATCCCATAGAGATGGAAGTAATGATGGCATCACTGCCTAAAGCTAGATTACTTAGTTCAGAAAAATTGACTGTGATGTTGTTAGGTTCCTGGTGCTCAGAACAAGGGAGATGTTGCGTAGTGAGTCCTGAGCACCAGAACGTGACGCTGAAATGAGGTGTGGTGTGGAAATAGCCCCTAGCAACCTACCTCCGTTGTTTCACCCGTGTGGTCCGTTCACGCCTGAGTGACTATGTTTTCTTGGGCCCACGGCAGCCGCGTTTGAAGGGCGGATTAGGTCTGCCCAACTCCGATGCCCCCAGGTCTTAGATTGAGACAAGGCGTGAACCGAGACAGGATAATAACAAGGGGACCTCTAGCTAAAACAAACAGAAGGCTAGGGGCTACTAACAACCCTAAACCTAAATATATGTGCGGCACGCCGCCAAAGGAAAAGAACAAAGGAAATGCTGTCCACTCGCCGACACAATACCGTTGTGTACCGGCGGTGACAGCACAAGTAGAACCCTCTGCAAAACACCAGAAACAAATTATAACCAAAGAATACTGCGGCCTGAGCCGACGGACGCGGCAAAGCCGCTACTCACGGAACCGGTACAAATACTGGCAAACGGACAGGAACCCCCAATGTAGCCGACACAGACTCTCAGAACTGGAGGACAGGCAGAATCCCAAACGACAGACCGGTGGACACCAAGAAGCCAGATATTCGACCAGGCACAGACAAAGCCACAGGACTCCTGGACAGGAACGCTTCACGGCAGGACACAGGATAAGACACTGGAATCGACACTGGAATCGACACAGGAACCGACACTCAAAGCAGCTAGACAGACACTGCTAGACAGGAGCTCAGGAACTGGCAGGGACTAGCTCAGAACTCAAGAACTCTGGAACCCAGGAAATCTGGAAATATCACCAGCGTCTGTGAATTGCACTGAGCCAGCATATAACAGAGAGTCTTAATTAATTATGTCGTGCAGCTGCCCTGCTGCACAACTGAGAGGTGCAATCAACAGACAGGTGAGGCTGAACACATGGGAACAAGCTGCAATCACACAGACTCACCACTGGCAGCAAACAAGAGTCTTCTTAAACCAGAGCAACGGGAAATCCTGGCCTGCAAGACTACTTATAAACATAAAATAGGAATGAACCACTACCTGTGGTTCATAACAGTACCCTCTCTTTAAGGGTGGGCTCCGAACACCCCATGACACCCATGGGGAACAGAAACAGAAGTATAACATAAAATACATAACCAAAAATGCAAAACAGGAATGAGCCACAGCCGTGGCTCATAACATTACCCCCCCCCCCCTTGAGGGATACAAAAAAAACCTGACACACTGGTCTAACAGAAACAAGCTGTGACAACAGCTTGTAATGGTGCCCCCCCCCCCCCCCCCCCCTTGACGGTGGCCATTGGACACAAGACAAGGAAAGAAAAAAAAAATCTTTTTTTTTCTTTTTTTTTTAACAAGGCAAGAGTCAATAATCATTTCTTTTTCTTCTTATTTTTACAAAGTTCTTGAAGTCTGACCAAGGTAATTCCCCAAACATTGTCTGAACTGATGGTACCTCCCAGCAAGGCTGGGTTCAAATCAGAGATTGGTTTCTTAACCTTGGGAGCTGAACTTTCAGGCAAAGTACTACTATTAGAAGAAGAGAGAAAAGCACATCCTGCAGTCAAAACAACGGGCTGAGACTCTTGTGCCGAATTTACAGAATACGGTGAACTCTCAGCAGATAAGACGGGTGACCTAGAGGAACCTGAACCAATTTCTTTGGAACCATATCTCTTAATGACTGCATCACTGAATGCCGGGGGATCCTGAAGAATGGGATCTTAAGCTTTCATTAGGCTGGTTGCCCACTCAAAAGGCTCTCCTCTAAAGGAATATATCAGATAGGGCACAAGGTTCTCTGAAGTGATGCCCAGAAATGGTCTAAACAACAAAATGGTGTAATAGTGTTTGTAAAGCGCCAGAAATTGGACTAAGTCCCCATCAAAGATTATAGATGTTGAGATATCAACAGAGTTAGGATCTGCTTCCTTCCCATCTGACTGACTAGAGTGCTTTGCTAGGACCTGGTCACTATTGACCTTACTCGAGGCTAAGACTTTCTGAACCCCACCTGGGGCAGTGACTTTCTGAACCCCACCTGGGGCAGTGACTTTCTGAACCCCACCCGGGGCAGTGACTTTCTGAACCCCACCCGGGGCAGTGACTTTCTGAACACCGTTGGGGCAGTGACCTCCGGGAACCCCGCTGGGGCAGTGACCTCCGGGAACCCCGCTGGGGCAGTGACCTCCGGGAACCCTGCTGGGGCAGTGGCCTCCGGGAACCCCGCTGGGGCAGTGGCCTTCGGGAACCCCGCTGGGGCCAGCACCTCGGATTCTTTTACTGGGACCGGGCCGTCGCCCTCCCTCACTGGGACCGGGCCGTCGGCCTCTCTCACTGGGACCGAGCCGTTGGCCTCCCTCTCTGGGACCGAGCCGTCGGCCTCCCTCTCTGGGACCGAGCCGTCGGCCTCCCTCTCTGGGACCGAGCCGTCGGCCTCCCTCTCTGGGACCGAGCCGTCGGCCTCCCTCTCTGGGACCGAGCCATCGGCTTCCCTCTCTGAGTCGATAATTATCGAAACTTCTCCCGGGACTAAGACTTCCGGGACCTTTGCTGAAGCTATAACCTTCAGAACCTCCACTAACGCTATGCCTCTTGAGTCCTTTCCTGGGGAAGCGACCTCTAGGCCCTTCTTTGGGGCTGCGTCTCTCGAGACCCCACTTGGGGATATTACTTCAAAGATCCCTTCTGGGGTTTTGCTTCTCGAGTTCCCTTCTACAACTATGGTTTTAGACACCTTCTCTGGAGTTGCGCTGTTCAAGTCTCTACCTGGGGTAACAGCTTCTGAGACCCCTTCTGGTATTGACACCTGAGCAATAATATTCGATGTCCCTCTATAACCTAGAGCATCGGGTACCGCTCCAGGACTCTGGGCATTGGGCACCGCTCCAGGACTCTGGGCATCGGGCACCGCTCCAGGACTCTGGGCATCGGGCACCGCTCCAGGACTCTGGGCATCGGGCACCGCTCCAGGACTCTGGGCATCGGGCACCGCTCCAGGACTCTGGGCATCGGGCACCACTCCAGGACACTGGGCATTGGGCACCACTCCAGGACCCTGGGCATCGGGCACCACTCCAGGGGTTTGCAACTCTGCTTCCACAGGAAGATCAGGAGAGGAGAGAAACATTCTCCTTTGGTTCCTGAATCTATAATGGGGCTCCCTAGCCCAAGGACCCCAATTATAGGACAGAGTGCTTTTTAGTGTGGGTTGTGTGACAAGTACCTCTGCCACAGTAGAGACAGGAGTAGGTCTTGTACCCTGACTCAACTTGGCCAGAGGGCAGGACTTGTCGCCACACTTTGGCTTGCGCAACTCACAGGTCTGCAGATAGTGGCCTAAACCCCCACAATATAGGCATAAATCTAAGTTTCTGCGACGCAGACGCTCTTCTTCTGAGAGCCTGGGCCGCAGAAAACTTTCAAACTTTTTCTCTCTAATTAAACCTGAGGATTCACTTGTCACCATACTGTGAACAAGAGTCTCTTTAGAGAATGAACTCTTAAGAATTTCTGGCAAAATAAGCAAAATTTTGGTCAGAAGGTTTTGCAGTTGCTTTAAGGATTGCTGCAAAACTTCCAGCCGCTCAGGTTTAAAAGCACTGAAAGCAAAATTCAGGGCTGAGAGAGACGCCTGCAGGTCTTGCATAGTTGGCATAGGAGGATTTTAAACTAGACAAGACAAGACTAGACTAGACTAGACAAGACAAGACTGGACTGGATTTTTAAACTAGACAAGACAAGACTGGATTTTTAAACACCGGACTGGATTCTGCACACTGAATTCTAGACAGGACTGGATTCTAAACACCGGACTGGATTCTGCACACTGAGTTCTAGACAGGACTGGATTCTAAACACCGGACTGGATTCTGCACACTGAATTCTAGACAGGACTGAATTCTTGACAAGACACTGGACTGGGCCAAAAAAGAAAAAGTTTTATTTCTTTTTTGTTGTATGGCTGGTGATAATGTTAGGTTCCTGGTGCTCAGAACAAGGGAGATGTTGCGTAGTGAGTCCTGAGCACCAGAACGTGATGCTGAAACGAGGTGTGGTGTGGAAATAGCCCCTAGCACCCTACCTCCGTTGTTTCACCCGTGTGGTCCGTTCATGCCTGAGTGACTATGGTTTCTTGGGCCCACGGCAGCCGCGTTTGAAGGGCGGATTAGGTCTGCCCGACTCCGATGCCCCAGGTCTTAGATTGAGACAAGGCGTGAACTGAGACAGGATAATAACAAGGGGACCTCTAGCTAAAACAAACAGAAGGCTAGGTGCTACTAACAACCCTAAACCTAAATATATGTGCGGCACGCCGCCAAAGGAAAAGAACAACTAAGGAAATGCTGTCCACTCGCCGACACAATACCGTTGTGTACCGGCGGTGACAGCACAAGCAGAACCCTCTGCAAAACACCAGAAACAAATTATAACCAAAGAATACTGCGGCCTGAGCCGACGGACGTGGCAAAGCCGCTACTCACGGAACCGGTACAAATACTGGCAAACGGACAGGAACCCCCAATGTAGCCGACACAGACTCTCAGAACTGGAGGACAGGCAGAATCCCAAACGACAGACCGGTGGACACCAAGAAGACAGATATTCGACCAGGCACAGACAAAGCCACAGGACTCCTGGACAGGAACTCTTCACGGCAGGACACAGGATAAGACACTGGAATCGACACTGGAATCGACACAGGAACCGACACTCAAAGCAGCTAGACAGACACTGCTAGACAGGAGCTCAGGAACTGGCAGGGACTAGCTCAGAACTCAAGAACTCTGGAACCCAGGAAACCTGGAAATCTGGAAATATCACCAGCGTCTGTGAATTGCACTGAGCCAGCATATAACAGAGAGTCTTAATTAATTATGTCGTGCAGCTGCCCTGCTGCACAACTGAGAGGTGCAATCAACAGACAGGTGAGGCTGAACACATGGGAACAAGCTGCAATCACACAGACTCACCACTGGCAGCAAACAAGAATCTTCTTAAACCAGAGCAACGGGAAATCCTGGCCTGCAAGACTACTTATAAACATAAAATAGGAATGAACCACTACCTGTGGTTCATAACAGATGTTGCATATATATTTCTTGTTTATTGCTTATTGGTGGTCATTCCGAGTTGTTCGCTCGTTGCCGATTTTTGCTATGCTGCGATTTGCTGCTAAATGCGCATGCGCTAAGTTATTTAACACAAAAATTAGTAGATTTGCTGGTGTTCGTGCAACCCTTTTCAGTCGCACTGCTGATCGGTGAGTGATTGACAGGAAAGGGGCATTTCTGGGTGGTAACGGAGCGTTTTCCGGGAGTGTGCTAAAAAAACGCAGGTGTGTCAGCCAAAAATGCGGGAGTGTCTGGAGAAACGGGGGAGTGGCTGGATGAACACAGGGCGTGTTTGTGGTGTCAAACCAGGAACTAAACGGACTGAGGTGATCGCAATCTAGGAGTAGGTCTGGAGCTACTCAGAAACTGCAAATAATTATTTAGTAGCAGATTTGCTAATCTTTCGTTCGCTATTCTGCTAAGCTAAGATACACTCCCAGAGGGCGGCGGCCTAGTGTGTGCAATGCTGCTAAAAGCAGCTAGCGAGCGAACAACTCGGAATGAGGGCCTTTATCCTATGATGTTTCATAGTACGATGTTATAAGTAATTGTTTTTTCGGGCCTTTTCTGCAGAAAAGGTATTTCCACCTTCTTATTGTCTCTATTGAGGATTATACGCTATTGGGCTCAATACCTCTTTATGGTTAGCTGGTATTAGGGGCGGGTGGAGAAATGTTGGAGCGTATTATTTACTGTTTCTTATGCTGAGCAACGTGAGGTTGCATAAGTTTTCAGGAAGTGACCACCATTTTCTGACCTGTTTTATCTTACTGGTTGTTTTATTTGTTATCCATTCCCATCCATTTTTGAATTTCTTTTCTTGTTTTTTCAATGTTGGTCCACATTTATTTGTAAATTATGCATTCCATACTTCATTGTTGCTCATGCACCATAGGTTTTCTACGGCATTCAAAGCTAGTATTCGTTATATACACTTTTAATGATGTAATGTTGGTGAAATTTGGTAGCTGGAGTGTATGGGGATTCAACTCTCCTAAAAAATGCAAATGTGTTTTGATATATCTCCGTAAATTACATTTAGATGTAGTTTGCTTACAAGAGACTCATCTTACCCAGAGTGAGGTTTTCAAGCTCAATATTTTAGGTTGGAAAGTCATAGCGTCCGCTTCATACAATTCTAAGGCACGTGGAGTAGCGATAATAGCTAGACAACAACTCCAAATTGATGTCTCCAATTTACACATAGACCCGCTGGGAAGATATGTGCTCTGTCACCTAGTCATAGACAAATCTAAATTCATTTGTGTCTCTATCTACGCCCCTAGAGTTTATTCCCGTGCCTTCATGATGAAGATCATCGCATTGCTACTGCCCCTTATTCATTTACCGACTATTATAGGATGTGATATGAATCTTGTATCCCTGCTTCATTTAGATAGACAATCTTCACCAGCCCCAAAGTTAAAACTACTGAATTTGGGAGTCCCAGAACTAGCAAAGAAATTAGATTTGATGGATTCCTGGCGTACACTACATCCAACAGACATGGAGTTTTCCTGCTTATCAGCAGCGAGAGGAACTATGTCGAGAATAGACTATATTTTAATCTCTACCTTTCTGTTACCTAAACTTGCTTCAGCTAAACTTGAACCCATCACAATTTCCGACCATGCATTAGTATGGATAGAATTGTGCAGGGTTAGTGAACGGGGGACTTTTATTAGATGGCACTGTCCCTCTTTCTTAACTAACTTTACTACCCTGTAAACTATAGTTTTTCAAGCCTGGGATGACTTTTAATCTAATAATTTAGAAACAAAACTCAGTGATCCAGTCCTTTTTTGGCAAGCAATTAAGGCTACGATTAGGGGTGTTATTATTGCACATATGACTGCTCATATGAAAAAAGATCTTCTGACATACACTTTAGCGCAAGACCTCCTTACTTCTACAGTTAACTCATTTAAATCCAACCCCATGTCACAGTCTAGTAAGGCCTACGACCAAGCCCGAAAGCAGTTTGAAGGTATTTTCATTAAATTAGAAGCCTCTTACACCTTTACTCAAAATTTAAAATCATATAAATTTGCGTACAAGTCTAGTAAGTTGATGTCTAATTTACTAAAGGGCCGCCAGGCATCCTCGGTTATTTTCCCTCTGACGACAAGTGCAAGATCTCTGACTACATCCAATTCTCAAATTGCTCAGGTTCTACAAGAATTCTATGGTACTTTATATTCTACTCCACACCAACCAGCTATCATAGGCACATCATTTTGGGATAATTTACCTTTACCGCAGATGCTTCAAGACATGGGCGATGCTTTGGTTAAAGATATCACCATAGATGAAGTCACATCTGCCATTTCTCAACTGAAACAGGGTAAGGCCCCTGGCCCAGATGGGTTTACAACAGAATTCTATAAATTATTAGCGCCAAAGATTATTCCCATCCTGGTAGTAATCTTCAACTCCATATTGAACTCTGGGACACTGCCATTATATTATAATACAGCCAATATTAGAGTACTCATCAAACCGGGTAGAAGCCCTTCTGATCCGGGTTCATATCGGCCAATTTCTCTTTTAAATGTAGAATACAAACATCTAACTAAGATCCTAGTGAGCAGATTGAAACCGATCATGCCCTCCCTTATACATAGTGACTAGATGGGATTTGTTACGGGCAGAAATCCTATGTCTAACATCCGTCGTCTCCTTGTAGCGGTTGGTGGATCCCAGTGCGCCGTGTCAACCACTTCTAGAGCCATTCTTTCTCTTGATGCTGAAAAGGCATTTGACATGGTGTACTGGGACCACCTATATACTGCATTATCCAGTTTCTCAATTCCACAAAAATGTATACTGTTTCTTCAGACTCTTTACACAAACCCGTCCTCCCATATTTTATGTAACGGTCTCCTCTCAGACCCTTTTCCGATACAGAGAGGCACTAGACAAGGGTGTCCACTCTCCCCATTATTTTTTATTCTAGCGCTTGAACCCTTAACTGTAGCACTCAGACATTCTCCTTTGTTTCAGGGTACCGCAATTGGCAGCTGTGACTTGAGGGTGTCCCTATTCGCTGATGACATGCTTTTATTTTTATCCAACCCAGAACACTCGATCCCTTTAGCCTTAGATATTATTGATACATTTGGTGAGATATTCGAGTACAAAATGAATGACTCTAAATCAATAGTAAAACGCCGGTCTTACCACAAGCGACAAATATGGCAGATATTAAAATTGTATCCTCTCAAGTTAAATATCTCGGAATCAATATCCCAAATGATCTGAATAACCTATATAAATTGAATTATACTCCAGCTATAGCAAAATTGGAACAATCAATGAAAAATTTGCATGATCTTCCTTTATCCCTCTTGGGAAGAATTTAAGTATTCAAAACAGTTCTATTGCCTAGATTAACTTACCTTATGCTACTGCTTCCCCTGAAGTTGGCGATGAAAGATATCAAACGTCTCAATTCTGCCTGCTCTAAATTTTTTTGGCGGTCTAAGAAACCTTGAATAGCTTCCTGAAAAATTGAGCTGTCGTAAATCTGATGGTGGTTCTGGTCTCCCGGATTTAACTCACTACTCTAGAGCAGAGCGCTCTTTTTTTTTCTCTTTTTTTTCCATATAGCCCTTGATTTGCTCATGGAGAGGAGCACGTATATTGACTATGAGCTAGACTGTGTAGCATTTACACCATATTCCCCAGGGGCCCTTTTACAAACATTGAGGTCGCTACTACCTAAACTTATTTACACTAATTTACTATTTAAAGACATCTATGCATGCGGTAAATATTAAAATACACAGGACTAATATTAGTTTACTGATTTGGGGAAATCCTACTTTTACGCTAGGGATTGAAAACCCAGCATGCCAAAGGCTCATTACTAAAGGTCTCAAGGTGATTGCCCAGGTGTTTGACACTGGAGGCAAAGTAAAATCATTCCAAGCTTTGCAGTCAGAATTTCATTTACCAAGCAATAGTTTATTCGCACTCATGCAGCTTACTCACTATGCTCTGTCTCTGCCTGTTGGGTTGGATACGGACATATCCTCAGATGTCCATCAACCAATATTTACTTCTTATGTTAATAATAAATACAAACCCAGGATCTTATATGCTAAATTAATGCAACCTTTATCTTTAAAACTCCAGAAACAAGTATATGAGGCATGGTTAACAGACATACCACACATATCGAATGAGACTGTTTTATTTAAACTCTATGATACAGTTTTACGCACTGTACGTACTTCTGTTTTACAGGAAATACACATTAAAACTGTTCATAGGGCATATATTTCGCAGGGTCAATGAAAATATTATATACCTATCACTGACCTGGTTTGGGAGTGTTGTGGACTCGGGGCTTCTTCCGATGACCGGGAAGAGGAACCGCCACTGGGTCGTAGTAGAGATGGCCGGATGTAGGTCTTCCTCATGCAGAACTAAGACGGCAGGCGGGAGGCCCAGAGGAATTCTTGTAGGTCTCCTGTAAGACAAGACTTGTAGAAATAATGAAGGCTGGGGTACTGAGATATTGGAGACACTGTGGTATTGAAGGCACTGAGGTACTGGGAGTACAGGGAGTGCTGGGAGACCCTTGGAGGCACGGAGGTGTTTGGAGGCACGGAGGTGCTTGGAGGCACGGAGGTGTTTGGAGACACCGAGGTGTTTGGAGGGACGAGGTGCTTGGAGGCACGAGGTGCTTGGAGACACGGAGGTAACTGGAGGCACGGAGGTGCTTTGAGGCGCGGAGGTGCTTGGAGGCACGGGGTGCTTGGAGGCACGAGGTGCTTGGAGGCACGGAGGTGCTTGGAGGCACGGAGGTAACTGGAGGCACGGAGGTAACTGGAGGCACGGAGGTGCTTGGAGGCACGAGGTGTTTGGAGGCACGGAGGTGCTTGGAGGCACGGAGGTGTTTGGAGACACCGAGGTGTTTGGAGGGACGAGGTGCTTGGAGGCACGAGGTGCTTGGAGACACGGAGGTAACTGGAGGCACGGAGGTGCTTTGAGGCGCGGAGGTGCTTGGAGGCACGGGGTGCTTGGAGGCACGAGGTGCTTGGAGGCACGGAGGTGCTTGGAGGCACGGAGGTAACTGGAGGCACGGAGGTAACTGGAGGCACGGAGGTGCTTGGAGGGACAGGATGCTTGCAGGGACAGGATGCTTGGAAGCACAGGATGCTTGCAGGGACAGGATGCTTGGAAGCACAGGATGCTTGCAGGGACAGGATGCTTGGAAGCACAGGATGCTTGCAGGGACGAGGGAGCTCTGGATCATAGCTTCCACAGGAGAAACGAAGATACTCAGGCATCGGATCTCTGCCTGGTATCTGATTTTAAATTCCCCGCCCTAGCCTGATTGGCGGAGCAGGCAGGTGACGTCAGACCTGCTCCGCCTCCTTGCCCTTGCTTGTGATGGCGGCGCCCTTGCTTCCGGGAAGCCGCCGGAGAGCAGCGCCGACCCGCCGCTGAAGCCGGAGACTGACAGGGGAAGAGAGGCGCCGGGCAGACCAGGCCACCCGCAGGGACAAGCGCGGTCGCCGCTGCCCGAGGTTCGTGACAGTACCCCCTCCTCCAGGAGTGGCCCCTGGACACTTCCCGGGCTTAGTCGGATGTCTGGAGTGGAAGATCCGAATCAGACGAGGAGCCGTTACTTCAGTAGCCCCAATCCAACTTCTCTCCTCAGGTCCATAACCCTTCCAGTCCACCAAGTACTGTAATTTTTTATGAAGATAACGAGAGTCCAGAATAGCTTGATTTCAAACTCCGCTCCAGCTTCTGCCACTACGGACGTTGGCCTTGGGAGTGCTGAGTGGAATCGATTCAGTATGAGGGGACGGAGTAGAGAAACATGGAAGGCGTTAGGTATGCGAAGATGGGCAGGCAAACCCAATTTACAGACCACAGGATTTAAGACTTGTAGCACAGGGTAAGGACCGATGAACCTTGGAGCGAATTTCATGGTGGGCACCTTCAACCGGAGATTCCGTGTGGACAGCCATACCCTGTCCCCAACTTTATATTGAGGTGCGGCTTGCCGTTTCTTATCTGCAAAGAACTTGTACCGAACAGAAACCTGCTTAAGATTAGCATGAACCTTTCTCCAAATTTGTCCAAAGTGTCGTAGAGTGGACGCTACAGCAGGAACCTCTATTATCGGAAGGCTTGGAAATTCCGGAACACGGGGATGGAACCCGTAGTTGACGAAAAATGGTGATTCCCCAGTGGAAGAATGAAACAAATGGTTATGGGCAAACTCCGCCCAAGGCAACAACTCCACCCAGTTGTCCTGTGAAGGAGAGAGATACAACCGAAGAAAAGTCTCTAGATCTTGATTGACTCGTTCCGTTTGTCCATTTGTTTGGGGATGATAAGCCGACGAAAACTTAAGTTTAATGTGTAGAGTTGAACAAAGGGCTTTCCAAAACCTGGCGGTGAACTGTACTCCACGGTCAGAAACAATCTCTTGTGGCAACCCATGCAAACGAAAATGTTCTCGGATAAACAATAGAGCCAGTTTCGGTGCTGTCGGAAGACCAGTCAAGGGCACAAAGTGTGCCATCTTCGAAAAACGGTCAACGATAACCCAAACGGTGTTGCAACCCTTGGAACAGGGCAAGTCAGTGATGAAGTCCATGGAAATGTGAGTCCAGGGTCTCACAGGGATAGGCAGAGGACGAAGTAACCCTGCAGGAGGCAGACGAGGAGATTTATGTTGTGTACATTGGGGACATGAATTAACGCAATCTTGTACATCCTTCCTCATGGTGTTCCACCAGTAAGACCTTTGCAGAAACTTGTACATCTTCTGAGCGCCGGGATGACCGGAAAACTTGGAGTTATGGACCCACCGTAGTATTCCTGGGCGGAATCTAGCTGGTACGGACATTCTTCCAGGAGGAGGAGCTGGAGTAGTTAAAGCAGCAGAGACAGAAACTGGATTCAGAATTAAACCCCGCTCCGGAGGTTCATCCTCGTCTGTGGGAACCTGTGAACGGGAAAGCGCATCTGCTTTAATATTGAGAGTCCCGGCACGGTACTTGATAATGAACGAGAATCGGGAAAAGAAAAGTGCCCATCTCGCCTGGCGAGGATTCAAACATTGTGCGGATTTGATGTACAGTAAATTCTTGTGATCCGTGTAGATGGTAAACACATGTTTAGCCCCTTCTAGAAGATATCTCCATTCTTCCAAGGCAGATTTGATTGCCAAGAGTTCCTGGTCTCCAATAGAGTAATTTCGTTCGGCTGGAGAGAATTTACGAGAGTGGAAGCCACACGGATGTAATTTCTTATCAGAGGAATGCTGGGAGAGGACAGCCCCCACCCCGACTGAAGATGCATCAACTTCTAAGAAGAAGGGTTCCTCGAAATTTGGTTGTTGGAGAACTGGAGCCGTCGTGAAAGCTAACTTTAAGCGAGAAAAAGCTACAATGGCTTCCGGAGGCCACAAACTAGGATTAGAACCCTTTCTCGTCAGGGCAGTAATGGGTGCAACAATGGTGGAGAAACCTTTAATGAATTTCCTGTAGTAGTTCGCAAAGCCCAGGAACCTTTGTATTGCTTTCAGGGAAAGAGGCTGAGTCCAATCACGAATGGCCGACAACTTTTCCGGATCCATGCGAAGCTCCGTCCCCGAGATGACATAACCGAGGAACGGAATAGATGTTACTTCAAAGGTACATTTGGAAAGCTTGGCGTAGAGATGATTCTCTTGTAAACGGTGTAGCACCTCTTTGACTTGAGTCCTGTGTTCGACAAGATTCTTGGAAAAAATCAGTATGTCGTCCAGATATACCACAACGCTCTGATACAGCATATCACGAAAGATTTCGTTGACGAATCCCTGGAAAACCGCGGGAGCATTACTAAGACCAAACGGCATCACCAAGTATTCGTAATGCCCATCTCGGGTATTAAAGGCAGTCTTCCATTCATCCCCCTCTCGGATGCGTATAAGATTATAAGCTCCTCTCAAGTCGAGTTTTGAAAAAATGCGGGCACCACGAACCCTATCAAATAACTCTGTGATTAGTGGCAAGGGGTATTTATTCTTAATAGTAATGTCGTTTAGGCCGCGGTAGTCGATGCATGGTCTCAACCCCCCGTCCTTTTTCTTCACGAAAAAGAAGCCTGCACCAGCAGGGGAGGAAGAGGGGCGAATGAATCCCTTGAGCATATTGGACTTAATATACTCCGACATGGCTTGAGTCTCGGGAAGAGACAGAGGATATGTGCGACCACGAGGTGGCGTCTTCCCTGGGACAAGGTCAATAGGGCAGTCCCAAGGCCTGTGAGGTGGTAACAGGTCAGCAGCTTGTTCCGAAAATACGTCCTTGTACCCTTGATATGCCTCCGGAATGTGCTCTTCATCCGTTTTGGAGGTAACACGGAGCGGACAAACAGGAGTAAGACAATTAGTGTGACAAAAGGAACTCCAGGACAGAATTTGTGACGACTTCCAATCGATGTGGGGGTTATGACTTTTCAGCCAAGGCATTCCAAGAACCAGATCATGGGGCATTTCTGGGATTACCAAGAGTTCCAAATCTTCCTGATGTAGAGCCCCGACCCGCAGCTTAACTGGCCCCGTGCGCCACATTATGAGACCTTTGGAAATTCTAGTCCCGTTGATAGCCGTCAGTGAAATTGGCCGCTCGATAGGCCGTAACTTTAAACCCAAACTTTGGGCACAGAAGGAAGAAACGAAGTTCCCTGCAGCTCCGGAATCCAATAGGGCTTCACAAGACCTGGAGACTGAATTGGAGACTAGAGTTACTGGAAGCAAGCAGTCCGAAGTTGGAGAAGCTTTTGTCGTAACTCCCAGCTTGACTCCTCCGGAACAAGCTAGGTCTGCCCGTTTCCCGGACGGACTTTACAAGATTTAAGAAAATGATCTGCGGCTCCACAGTAAAGGCAGAGTTTACCCTCACGACGACGCTGTCGTTCTTCCGGAGACAGTCGGGAGCGGTTAATTTGCATGGGCTCATCTGAGCTAGGTGAGGCCACCGGCCTAGGAGTAGGATTCCGGAACCTGGAACGATCCGAACGGTTACGTTCTCTTCCACGCTCCTGCATCCGAAGATCCACCTTGACGCAAAGGGAAATCAAATCTTCTAATGGATCCGGCAGATCTCTAGTAACCAGCTCGTCTTTCAGCCGGTCGGAAAGACCGTTCCAGAAGGCAGCTCTCAGGGCATCATTATTCCAGCGTAGTTCGGAAGCAATGGTCTGGAAATGAACCACGTACTGGCCCACGGAACGGGCGCCCTGCCGAACACGGAGCAAATCGGAAGAAGCAGTGGTCATTCTGCCGGGCTCGTCGAAAATCCTTCGAAAGGACGAGATGAAGTTGGTGTAGTTGGAAACCATGGGATCAGATCGTTCCCATAATGGAGACACCCAATCCAAAGCAGAACCTTCCAACAGAGAAATAATATATGCTACCTTGGACCGGTCTGTAGGAAAGTTGTGTGCAAGTAGCTCGAAATGTACCTCGCACTGGTTCAAGAAACCACGACAATTTTTGGGATTCCCATTATAGCGGGACGGAGTAGGCAACTGAAGGCGTGGAGTGACACCGGCCGATGGTTGAACATTGCTGGCAACGGCAACTGGTGCGACTGCTGGAACAGGAGCCGGAATTACTGAGGCCAGAGACGCCTGAATCTGATCCAGACGCCCGGACAACTGCTGGAGGTACTGCATCACCTGACCTTGTGCTGCTTCCTGACTTTGCACTCGAGAAGCCAGGTTCTGGATGGCACTAGAGTCCGTGTTCCGATCCCCCGAGTCCATGAGGCCTGAGTATACTATCACTGACCTGGTTTGGGAGTGTTGTGGACTCGGGGCTTCTTCCGATGACCGGGAAGAGGAACCGCCACTGGGTCGTAGTAGAGATGGCCGGATGTAGGTCTTCCTCATGCAGAACTAAGACGGCAGGCGGGAGGCCCAGAGGAATTCTTGTAGGTCTCCTGTAAGACAAGACTTGTAGAAATAATGAAGGCTGGGGTACTGAGATATTGGAGACACTGTGGTATTGAAGGCACTGAGGTACTGGGAGTACAGGGAGTGCTGGGAGACCCTTGGAGGCACGGAGGTGTTTGGAGGCACGGAGGTGCTTGGAGGCACGGAGGTGTTTGGAGACACCGAGGTGTTTGGAGGGACGAGGTGCTTGGAGGCACGAGGTGCTTGGAGACACGGAGGTAACTGGAGGCACGGAGGTGCTTTGAGGCGCGGAGGTGCTTGGAGGCACGGGGTGCTTGGAGGCACGAGGTGCTTGGAGGCACGGAGGTGCTTGGAGGCACGGAGGTAACTGGAGGCACGGAGGTAACTGGAGGCACGGAGGTGCTTGGAGGCACGAGGTGTTTGGAGGCACGGAGGTGCTTGGAGGCACGGAGGTGTTTGGAGACACCGAGGTGTTTGGAGGGACGAGGTGCTTGGAGGCACGAGGTGCTTGGAGACACGGAGGTAACTGGAGGCACGGAGGTGCTTTGAGGCGCGGAGGTGCTTGGAGGCACGGGGTGCTTGGAGGCACGAGGTGCTTGGAGGCACGGAGGTGCTTGGAGGCACGGAGGTAACTGGAGGCACGGAGGTAACTGGAGGCACGGAGGTGCTTGGAGGGACAGGATGCTTGCAGGGACAGGATGCTTGGAAGCACAGGATGCTTGCAGGGACAGGATGCTTGGAAGCACAGGATGCTTGCAGGGACAGGATGCTTGGAAGCACAGGATGCTTGCAGGGACGAGGGAGCTCTGGATCATAGCTTCCACAGGAGAAACGAAGATACTCAGGCATCGGATCTCTGCCTGGTATCTGATTTTAAATTCCCCGCCCTAGCCTGATTGGCGGAGCAGGCAGGTGACGTCAGACCTGCTCCGCCTCCTTGCCCTTGCTTGTGATGGCGGCGCCCTTGCTTCCGGGAAGCCGCCGGAGAGCAGCGCCGACCCGCCGCTGAAGCCGGAGACTGACAGGGGAAGAGAGGCGCCGGGCAGACCAGGCCACCCGCAGGGACAAGCGCGGTCGCCGCTGCCCGAGGTTCGTGACAGTACCGTATATACTCGAGTATAAGTCGACCCGAATATAAGCCGAGGCACCTAATTTTACCACAAAAACCTGGGAAAACTTATTGACTCGAGTATGAGCCTAGGGTGGGAAATGCAGCTCTAGCCGTACACAGCCCTCACACTGCTAGATAAGCACCCATAGTGCCAGATATGCCCCCACAGTGCCAGATATGCCCTCATAGTGCCAGATATGCCCCCACAGTGCAAGATATGCCCTCATACTGCCAGATATTCCCCCACAGTGCCAGATATGCCCTCATAGTGCCAGATATGCCCCCCACAGTGCCAGATATGCCCTCATACTGCCAGATATGCATGCCCCCTCAGTGCCAGATATGCCCTCACACTGCCAGATATGCCCCCACAGTGCCAGATATGCCCTCATAGTGCCAGATATGCCCCCACAGTGCCAGATATGCCCTCATACTGCCAGATATGCATGCCCCCTCAGTGCCACATATGCCCCCCCCCACCCCCCAAGTGCCAAATATGCTCCCCCAGTGCCTGGTATAACTTACCCTCCAGTGCTCCTGCATTGTGTTGTGAAGGAGGGACATGGAGGGCACAGCGCGCGCCTCTCCTGTGTCCCTCCTGCGTCTCCGGCGGCCGCGGCGGGTCTGTTAAATGAAGTGCCGGTTCGTGAGCCAATCAGAGCTCACGAATGGGTACTTCCTTTAATAGACCCGCCGCTGCCGCTGGAGATGCAGGAGGGACACAGGAGAGGCGCTGTGCCCTTTGTGTCCCTCCTTCCCACTGCCACTGCACTGACTCGAGTATAAGCCGAGGGGGCTTTTTCAGCACAAAAAAAAGTGCTGAAAAAGTCGGCTTATACTCGAGTATATACGGTAACTGAGGAATTGGGTAACTGTCCCAAATGTGGTGCATCCTCCGCCTCTGTATTCTATAATCTATGGTCCTGTGGACATATTAAAAAATATTGGCACAAAATTATTAATTACCTTAACTCCACCTTTCAATTTCACATCTCTTTAGACCCGATCCCGTTACGCTTTACCAATTTTGACTCTTGGAATTTAAGTACCACGCAGAAACATATAATCCCTTTTTTGAATGTTTTTGTAACTATTGCCAAAAAAGTTATACTGAATTCCTGGATTGTCAAACATAGTCCGACCTTCAGGGAATTAGATGACTTATTAATGAAATACATGTATTTCGATAGATATGAACTAGCTTCTGATCCTCAAAGAGGTATGTCAAAATTCCTTATGAAATGGGGTACTTATATTTCCATGAAATCACTAGAAGTGCAAAATCACATCTATGCTGTGATAGATACCGCTAAACAATGTGATATTCCACTTCCCACATGAGTAAACTATTAACATATTTTCAGGGTTATTGATGACCTTTTTTAATACCTCTCGCTGGGCAAACTTTAATCTCATTCCCTCCCACATCGCACTCTAGTAGCTC
This sequence comes from Pseudophryne corroboree, assembly GCF_028390025.1. Taxonomy (NCBI): domain Eukaryota; kingdom Metazoa; phylum Chordata; class Amphibia; order Anura; family Myobatrachidae; genus Pseudophryne; species Pseudophryne corroboree. The sequence continues at coordinate 438,818,761 of NC_086448.1, read as the reverse complement.
ATATTATTATTGTTATTATTGCTAGTTTATTTGTGACGTATAACATAAATTTACTACATGGTTCCAAAATTTTTCCTTTTTTTGTTATTCGGAGGACTTCAGGTCCCCACTTGCAACGTTAAATGATGTATAGTAAAACGTGGCTGACTATACTTAGAATTTTGTATGTTTTCTGTTTCTCCAACTCTTCCCCCCTTCCCCTTCTTCAACTCCCCCATCTCTTTTATTTTTTCTTTGCTTTTGCAAAAAATGTTTTATGTGTTTTTCTAACGCTGGGCAAGTTAACACGTTATTATCGCGTTAACGTCGTAACTTAATAACGATGTTAATATTTTTAACGTAGTTAACGCTGGTGGTGTGCTGCAGAGCTGTTGCTGCTCCATTCATCGCGGGAAGCAGCAAGTCACCTGACCCCCTTGATGCAGAAGTCGCTGGATGCCGCCAGAGAAGAGGAAGCCGACAGCCGCCATAACCGCTTGGCTTCCATCAGGCGTTTGCAGTGAACTAAGGATGACTGCGTAAATACTGACGGCTTGCTGATTGAGGCTCCAGTAAGCTTGTCCACACTGCATCACACATAGTTAAATGGAAAGAAAAAACGTCACGTCATGGCGCTCTCCTGATTGGTTGTGCACTCCTAGCGTGTTAATCAGGAGAGCTTGTGGGGAGGCTTGCTGGGACTTGTAGTTCTACCACAAAAAACAATATTCTATTTTTTTTACACAAAGGCTATCAGCCTCCCATCCACCGCCCATGGATGGGGGACAGCCTTGGGCTTCACCCCTGGCCCTTGGGTGGCTGGAGAGGGGGACCCCTTGATATAAGGGGTCCCCACTCCTTCAGGGTACCCCGGCCAGGGGTGACTAGTTGGGGGGGGGGTAATGCCACGGCCGCAGAGACCTATATAAAAGTTTCCCCCGGCTGTGGCATTATCTCTCTGGCTAGTGGAGCCCGGTGCTGGTTTAAAAAATACGGGAGACCCCTACATCTTTTGTCCCCCATATGTTTTGAACCAGGACTGGGCACAGAGTCCGGTGCTGGTTGTTTAAATATGGGGGGACCCTAAGCAATTTCCCCCTGTATTTTTACAACCAGGACTGGCTCAAAGAGCCAGAGGGTGGTTATACAGAGGAGAGGGACCCCACACAATTTTTTTTCATTTAACTATGTGTGATGTCCACAGGGCTATTGTCTGCTGCTAGTGAATTTGCCTTTGGACCAGCCCCCCTAGCACCCTAATCCAGCCCATCAGATGTATCTGATATTTTGTGTACCTTACCTTTATATGTTGTTAAATAATTGAATTGTTGTGTTCAGCAGACTACGTTTAATACAGCGTATGGGAGAAGTATAGATAAACAAAAGCAAGAAAAGCTAACAAATAACATAGCAAAGTGGATAGCTACAAACTGCAGGCCAATTAATATTCTGGAAGATGTCGGTTTGAGGAATGTTCTTAGGATCGCAACGAATGACCGCACGTATGAGCCTCCCTCAAGATGCACCATCACAAGAAGAATACATGACTTGTATGAAAAGGAGATGACTACAAAAGTGATGGCATTACAATGTGCACCACGTGTTGCTCTCACTGGATTTTACTGGACATCGCTGGGTAACCATAATTACCCCGGAGTTACAGTGTATTATGTTGATGAACACTGGGAGCTACATTCACATGCTCTGACTGTAAAGAAAACAGAAGAGAGATATTTTGCTGAAACATGCGCAGAACACTTTATTCATGTTGCACAGGAGTGGAACATTTCAGATAAAGTCGGCACACTTAGCACAGATAGTGCAAGAAATATGATGCTGCTACAAGACACCTGCCTTTTGAATATTTCCCCTGCACTGCGCACAGTCTCCAGCGTTCTGTCACAGTATCTCTGCAGAACAGTGCGTTTGACAATGTCCTGGCCAAATTCAGAAAAGTTGTAGGCCACTTTAAACACAGGCCTGCAAGTGCTGCAGAATTAGAACACTAACAAATTCAACATGGACAAAAGAAGGAGTCGAGGTAACCGGGGCGCCCTCTTTCCGTGGTTGTATGTGGAGACCAAAGCAATGATCCCCTGATTAATTGAGAAGTGAGCACAATGGCGATGTGTTGGTATGAATTACGATGGTTCTCAATAAAAAAGTATAATTTAATACAATCAACATTCACATACATATAAGTAAAAGCATACCATAATGGTAAACTAGGAGCCACAGGTGTTAAAGGAAGCGGGGTGGTCAGACGATACACCCTGCTTTGGCTCCTAAGCTTACTGATGGGAAGTAAACCCCTGGATGGATGAAGATGAAAATTCAAAATAGCTCAAGTAACAATTCAAACAATGTTGGAAAGCGTACCGGGGAGGTAGCTAAGGATCCGCAGGTGTTGTAATAAGCAGGGTGGCCCAGACTTCACCCTGCTCTGGCTCCCAAGCTAACCACAAGGCAGATGTCCAAAGGATGAACAATTCGGGTTCCTAATGGATCCAGATAGCCGTACTGCTATATATACTGGTGGTCACTGTCATCAAACTGCAAAACTAAAATGCACCACAGGTATAGAATCTAGACGGATAGTATACTTGACGACACAGAGGTAGGTAGAGCAGTGGCCTTCCGTACCGTACTGCTATATATACTGGTGGTCACTGGTCAGCAAAACTCTGCACTGTACTCCTCCTATATAATATACTGGTGGTCCCCAGTACCCACAATAAAGCAGTGTGAGCACAGATATATGCAGCACACTGAGCACAGATATGGAGCGTTTTTCAGGCAGACAACGTATACTGGTGGTCACTGGTCAGTAAAACTCTGCACTGTACTCCTCCTATATAATACTGCTGGTCCCCAGTCCCCACAATAAAGCAGTGTGAGCACAGATATATGCAGCACACTGAGCACAGAAATGGAGCGTTTTTCAGGCAGAGAACGGATAAAACTGGTGGTCACTGATCAGCAAAACTCTGCACTGTACTCCTCCTATATAATACAGCTGCTCCCCAGTCCCCACAATTAAGCAATAAGCACAAATATTTGCAGCAACATTAATAAACGGAGAGGATGCCAGCCACGTCCTCTCCCTAACATTTCCAATGCACGAGTGAAAATGGCGGCGACGCGCGGCTCCTTATATAGAATCCGAATCTCACGAGAATCCGACAGCGGGATGATGACATTCGGGCGCGCTCGGGTTAACCGAGCCATACGGGAGAATCCGAGTATGCCTCGGACCCGTGTAAAATGGGTGAAGTTCGGGGGGGTTCGGTTTCCGAGGAACCGAACCCGCTCATCACTAGTTAAGTAGAATATGATTGGTTGCTATGAGCAACATCAGCAGTTCTAAAAAGCTCCCACCTTGGTAAATTGAATTGTTTGAATTGTTATTTGAGCTATTTTGAATTTTTATCTTCATCCATCCAGGGGTTTACTTCCCATCAGTAAGCTTAGGAGCCCAAGCAGGGTGTATCGTCTGACCACCCCGCTTCCTTTAACACCTGTGGCTCCTAGCTTACCATTATGGTATGCTTTTACTTATATGCATGTGAATGTTGATTGTATTAAATTATACTTTTTTATTGAGAACCATCGTAATTCATACCAACACATCGCCATTGTGCTCACTTCTCAATTAATCAAGGGGATCATTGCTTTGGTCTCCACATACAACCACGGAAAGAGGGCGCCCCGGTTACACCACTCCACACCTGTATTCTTGTTATATTTTGGGGGAAGAGGAAAACCCCAGAGGTGTACCCTAGGCTGCCCACTCCCTTTCCAGCGCCCAATAAGTTTTCTCGCACCTTTTCAGCAAAAGAAGGAGTCGCTTATACAAGATATTCCAACCAGATGGAATTCGACTCTGGACATGATAAAAAGTGTCTGTAGAAATGAACAGCCACTGAGGGATGTCCTTACCACATACAACACCAAGATTGCCATGTCAACTACAGCTGAAATGTACAAACTGCAGAGGTTGGAAACGCTACTGGAGCCCTGCAGGTATATTTTACATACGTAATATATTTAATTTTCCCACTGTCCTGTCTGTAAAAAATATAGCATGAATGAGATGTAGTTAGGTAGGTAGGTTTAGGCACTTACTGGTGGGGGGTAGGTAGCAGGGAGGGTTAGGGTTAGTAGGGAGCAGGCAGGGTTAGGGTTAGTAGGGAGCAGGGAGGGTTAAGGTTAGTAGGGAGCAGGGAGGGTTATAGTTAGTAGGGAGCAGGGAGGGTTAGGGTTGGGCTGCATGGAGGGAGGGTTAGGGTTAGGCACCACCAGTGGACTTTTAGGGTTAGGCACTCTGCAGGGAGGGTTAAGGGTAGGGAGTGCTATTATACTTACAGGGGACTTTTGGGTATATGGATTCCAGGATGCCGCTGTCAGTCTCCTGATCACCAGCATTCTCCCGTACCCAAAGAAATGGGTTTGATTTTTTTTTTTGCTGTTGCAGGTATGTGACTGAACTTCTGGGAGGAGAAAAGTATGTTTCATGCTCTGTGGTTCTGCCTGCTTTTTGCCATCTCTCTTGGGTCATGGAGCGTTCAGATGATGACCCTGCCTACGTGGTCAAATTTAAGTCTACATTCAGAAAAGACCTGGAGACACGCAAGGAAAATGCCAACATTGCATATCTGAAGCTTGCTACCACATTGGACCCTAGATTCAAGGACCTCAAGTGTATACCCATAGCTGAGAGGGGTGAGGTGTGGGCCTTAGTCACCAACTTACTCAAGGAACAGAGGTTTGTTGCAGAGAAACCTGAGGAAGCAACAACATCAGAGCCACCAAATAAAAAGTTATCCCTATTGGCTGCTTCATCAGTCTGATTCTGAACAGGAAGCAGTTTCAGTTGAGAACAGTGTGTGTCGATACAGAGCGGAGCCCACCATCAGTACAGAGTCCTGTCCATTAGAGTGGTGGTCCAAACATGCAGGCTCACACAGCAGGCTGGCCTCCATTGCACAGAAGTATTTGGCCACACCTGCAACATCAGTACCCTGTAAAAGGTTGTTTCTCTTGCTGGTCATATTGTACTGTTATGAGCCACGGCTGTGGCTCATTCCTGTTTTGCAGTTTTGTTCTGTATTTTATGTTATACTTCTGTTTATGTTCCCCGTGGGTGTCATGGGGTGCTCGGAGCTCACCCTTAAGGAGGGGATACTGTTATGAACCACAGGTAGTGGTTCATTCCTATTTTATGTTTATAAAGTTGTCTTGCATGCCAGGATTTCCTGTTGCTCTGTTTTAGAATACTCTTGTCTGCTGCCGCTGGTGAGTCTGTGTAATTGCAGCTTGTTCCCATGTGTTCAGCCTCACCTGGCTGCTAATTGCATCTTGTCAGTTTGGAATCATGCAACAGGGCAGCTGCATGGGGTTATTAATTAGGCCTCTCTGTTATATGCTGGCTGACTGCAATTCACAGATGCTGGTGATATTTCTTGGTTTTCAGTCTGCTTGAAGTCTGACCTGGTTCCTGCCAGTCCCTGAGCTCCTGTATAGCAGTGTCTGACTAGCTGCTTCCTGTGTTGATTCCTGTGTCAGTCCCTGTGTCGATTCCTGTGTCTGTTCCCGTGTCCTGCTGTGAGGCGTTCCTGCCCTGAGGTCCAGTGGCTTTGCCTATCCCTGGTCAAGTTCCTGGTTTCCTGGTGTCCACCGGTCTGTCGTTTGGGATTCTGCCTGTCCTCCAGTTCTGAGAGTGTGTGTCGGCATCATTGAGGGTTCCTGTCCGTTTGCCAGTATTCGTACCGGTTCCGTGAGTAGCGGCTCTCCCGCGTCCGTTGGCCTAGGCCGCTGTATTTCATTATTGTTTCTGTCCCTGGTGTTTTGCAGAGGGTTCTGCTTATGCTGTCACCGCCGGTACACAAAAGTATTGTGTCGGCGTGTGATCAGCATTTCCTTTGTTGTTATTTTCCTTTGGCGGTTTCTCCGCACATACTTTAGGTTTTTAGTTAGCTTGTAGCCCCTGGCCTGTTTGCTTAGTTAGAGGGCCTCTTGTTATCATCCTGTCTCGGATTTCCCTTTGTCTCTCACTAAGACCGGGGGGCATCGGAGTTGGGCAGACATAATCCGCCCTTCAAACGCGGCTGCCAAGCACTCAAGAAACCATAGTCTCGCAAGGGATTTCTGACAGCACGGGTGAGACAACAGAGTTAGGGCGCCAGGGGCTATTCCCTTTCCATTCCCCTTTCCCAGCGTTACGTCCTGGTGCTCTGGACTCACTTCATGAACATCTCCCTTGTTCTGAGCACCAGGAACCTAACATGTACAGAAGAAGAGAGTTTCTTCATCTAAAAATGTAAATAACCTTGTGTGTCTTATCAATTGGCTTGGTGCAGAGGAGTACATAGGTTACACACCTAAAATATATCTGTCCAATCTGTCTGGTGGGGAAAAAATCTGGGAAAGAAAACAAAAGAAAACAGATTTAGAGTCTCAGAAAATATATTTTATTTTTTAATTTTAACGTTTTTTAAATGCTACTGTGAAAAGGGAAAATTGCAAACCAAATGTTATTGCACTGTTGTTCATATAGAAGTACTAAAAGTGTGCAATACACCACTTTTGAATTCATTATTGACTTTAGTGCCTAACAATACGATTAATCGCTATTAATCGCAGAAAATCCTGCAATTAATCGTTGCCCAGCACTAGTTTTTTCCTTACCTGGTTATTGTAGTTTGTCTCTATATTATTGTGGAGTAATATTTTCGAGATGATTCAGATGTGGATATATAATATTGTTATCTTTTTATTGATGCTGCTTGATTCACTTCCCCTTATACAGGTTGAGTATCCCTTATCCAAAATGCTTGGGACCAGAGGTATTTTGGATATCAGATTTTTCCGTATTTTGGAATAATTGAATACCATAGTGAGATATCATGGTGATGGGACCTAAATATAAGCACAGAATGCATTTATGTTACATATACACCTTATACACACAGCCTGAAGGTAATTTTAGACAATATTTTTTATAACTTTGGGCATTAAACAAAGTGTGTGTACATTCACACAATTCATTTATGTTTCATATACACCTTATACACACAGCCTAAAGGTCATTTAATACAATATTTTTAATAATTTGTGTATTAAACAAAGTTTGTGTACATTGAGCCATCAAAAAACAAAGGTTTCACTATCTCTCTTTCACTCAAAAAAGTCAGTATTTCGGAATATTCCGTATTTCGGAATATTTGGATATGGGATACTCAACCTGTATAACCAAATCCTCATATTCTGTATGCTCTACAGTGATATATTTTGTATTTTGTCTTTTGTGAAAATACCAATTAACACATTTATAAAAAAAAAAAAAAAAAGAGGTCTGGTGTGTGTAGGCAGTGGGGCTAAGTACTGGAGGCTATGAGAGGTGGACATATTACGTGTGGAAAAGACACTTGAGGCTAGCCCCTGCAACCACTGCAATCGGATTCTGTTAATGACAGCCTGGAGAGGCGGAATAAAGCAGCAGCTGTCCAGGAACCTGAGTGAAGGAGAGAGCAGCTGTGAGGTGGGTGATGTACCTCACTCTCACACGACCAAGTTATGCAGCTCAGCACTGACACCACTAGGGCTGCAAATGCTGCACAACACTATTAGCAGCAGGTGTAGAGCAGAACAATATTCCACCCTCTGCCATAGCTAGACAGATAGCCCTTAATTGAACAAATGCTAAATAGCATCATGCTTGTTTAGAGACTGACTGGCCATCAATGATTTACTCACTTAACACCTGGCTACAGTATAAGGTAGGGGCAGAGGCGTACCTCTGGGAGACAGCGGAGTCATCTGCCGCCGGGCTCCTGCTCTGAAGTGGGGCACCTCTCCTCCCATTCTATGACACCATTGAATTGAGGTAATTGATAGCTGCCGCTGTCTTTTCAGTGGCCAACTTCATCGACATCACACCCTTTTTATCATACTGTAGATATACATTTTACCCAGGATAAGAACCCACAACCTATTACACTGGAAGCAGACACCTTACTGATTACGCTATTTGCTCCTGTGTAGGAAATATGAGAATTCTAGCTATATGAAGTTACTTCTCTGAAAATTACACGTATCTTCACATAGTTAGAATTCTCATGCTTCCTGTACAGGAGCAAATAGCTCCATCTGTAAAATGTCTGCTGTCAGTGTAACAGGTCATGGATTCTAATCCTGGGTATGACTGGTAAGAAATGGGTGATTTAATATAAAGGACAATGATAAAATGTGTAATGAGTGCTATGATTATCTTACAATGTGTATATAAAAATATCTTGCAATGTGTGTGTAATTATGTAAAAATGGCACCTGTAAGGATAAAAATGATTATTCACGTGCAGTATGTTTACAACTCCTTTGTGTATGGATTGAGCTCAGTCTGTTCTGGATACACAATATAAAGATTGTGAGTGCTCTGGCTGTCCCTACCTTCTAATCAGTTCCGTACATCCACTGGGAAGGTGATGTTGATGCTCCTTCCTCTCTGCTGCGTCCAGCGGTAGTGGTTCACAGCTTAATGTCGGGTCGCGGATCGATGACATCACACTGCGGCTAGTGTCAGGAAGTTCGGGCCGGATGGGTCTTGATGTCCTGTAGCTCTATTCCTCCAACGCGTTTTGTGCGTCACCGCGCACTTAATCATGGATGGCATGACAATTTCCTGGTCCTCTATTTATACTTAAAAAACTTTATTGTTCATATGATAAAAACGGAAGTGCACACAGGAAGTTGGGTCAAATAGGCGGCAATCACGTGTTCCCATAGTAGTACTCTTTTTTGAAGCCCAAATCTGATAAAAATATTTTAACATTTTTTACAACAGGTGCCACTATACTAAATGTTTAAATGTATGTGTAAAATAAAATTGTGTATATATTTTCATAAAAATGCATTCAATTCGATGTCTATATTGAGTCCATATGGTTGCAGTTTCTTCATTTAAAAAATCCATCTTGTTTCATTTTTTAGTAAATCTGTCACAATGTTTCCTCCTCTCCAATTCTTGTGTACTTTATGAATTACCAGGAATTTTAAACCACATGGGTCCTTATTGTGGAAATCCAGAAAATGTTTGGAATGCTGTGACGAGTCCTCTTTTTATGTTGTAGATGTGTTCTGCCAACCTAGTTTTGATTTTTCTTTTGGTTTGGCCAATATATTGTAGCCCACAAGGGCATTCTAAGAGGTAGATGGCTTGTTCTGTTTCACAGCTCAAATGATCTCTGATTTCATATGTTTTTCCAGTTTTATTTGATTTAAACTGTCCTTCTGGTTTTGTCGTAGTTATTTTATTGATTTGGCATGCCTTGCAATTGAGACAATAATGATGGTCATTGGTGTTTTTCCTTTGTAGAGGGGTTTTCTGGAAACTTGTAACTAGGTCTTGTTTGATATTTCTTGCTTTTTAAAAAAATTATTTTTGGTTTGTCCGTTAGAAAGTCTTTCAATTCATTGTCCAATTTTAAGATATGCCAGTGTTTATTTAACATTGTATCTATCATTTGATGACTACTATTATATTGAGTGATGAACTTGATTTGTTCTTTGTGTTCATCTGTTCTTTTTTCTTTGTATTTGCTGAGCTCATTTCTGTCTATTTGGTTAGTTTTGTTCCTCTGTTTGTTTAGATCCTGTATTTTGTACCCTTTTTGGATGAAGTTCTGCATCATGTCTTTGCTCTGCTCTTCATATGTTAGATATTCACTGCAGTTTCTTCTAAATCATTGAAATTGACTTGACGGTATGCTTGCTGTCCAATTTCTATAGTGGTTACTAGAACTTGTCAGGATGTTGTTTCCACTTCTTTGATATGAGTTTTTGTTTGGATTTAATTATTTTTAATAAAAATTTCCAGATCCAAAAAAGTAACTGTCTCTTTCTGTTGTGAAGTCAAGACTTATATTGTTATTGTTTATGTATTGGATGAATTGTTGAAGGTCTCTATCAGTCCCTCCCCAGATGAAAAAGACATCGTCGATGTACCTGTATCAGCATATTATGCTGTCTTTAAAGGGATTATTCATCCAAATGGACTGGTCTTCCCACCTAGCTATGAAGAGATTGGCGTAGCTAGGTGCAAAGGATGTTACCATCACCGTTCCACATTTTTGGTGGTAAAATCGCCATTGTTCCAGAAATAGTTGTGGTTCAGGATAAACTCATAAACTGACTTGTCTGGTCAGAAGACTTGACTTATTCAGATAGTATTCAGTCTGTTCACACCCAGTTTCATATTTTATACATGTGTAGAGCGATTTGACATCACTGGTTCCCAGCGTATAGTGATCTTTCCATTGTAACTTGGCAAGAATCTGTAGGATGTGCATGGTGTCTTTTAGATAGCTTTTTTGTGTTTTCACTATATCTTGTAGAAAGGAATCCGTGTATTTTGATAGATTGGAAGTGATCAATTGAATCCCTGAAACTATAGGATGTCCAGGTGGGTTTATGGGGTCTTTGTGCATTTTTGGTAAGCAGTAAAAGGTCGGAATTTGGGGATTTTTTTCCATTATGAAGTTAAATTCTTTCAAGGTGATGATTCCCAATTCAAAGCCTTTTTCAATCTGTTCTCTTAGTTTTCTCTCGTAGATATTTGTTGGGTCTCGATCCAGTAATTCATGTTTCCTGATCTTCCAGAAGACGGGTGACTTCTTTTTTCGTATTGTTCTTTGTCCATGATTACAATACCCTCGCCTTTATCGGCCGGCTTTATAACAATGGTTTTGTCCTGTTTTAATTCCTATAACCCTGTTCTTTCATATTTAGTTATGTTTAGTTTCATGGTCGGCTTTTCTGGGATTTTATCTATTTCTTCTTCCACGAGTTTCTGAAATGTCTCCACATATGATCCTTTACAATATGTTGGGTTAAAGGTGGATATTGGTCCAAAACTTGTATGTTGAAACTCATGTTCTTGTGTAGGTGGTTTGGGATCTGTATTCTTTGCAAATAATTTTTTAACATTACATTTCCTTTTAAACTTGTGCACATCTATGTATAGATCAAATTTGTTGATTTTGGACTGAGGTTCGAAGTTCTGCCCCTTCTGTAAGATTGAGGTTTGGGCTTGTGATAGTATTTTTTTACTCAGATTAAATATTGTTGGTTTGATATCGGATGTGGTACTCATCTTTTTTATTCTTGATCCCCCTCTTCGTCCTCTGTCTTTTCCTCTGATGGGATTCTCTCTGTATTTTTTGTTCGGGATTCCTTTGTAATCTGGGGGTTTCTGTCCACCATGGTTGAAGTCTAAAAAATAATCCTCATCCGATTTTTCTTCTGAGTCCTCACAATAATTTATTTTAGTTGATTGTTTTCTTTGTGGTTTTTCTTGTTCTTTCTTTTGTATTGTCTGTATAAGTGATTGGAATTCCTGATCTTCCTCCTCCTGCTGCTTCTTTTCCTATTGTGAATTAATCTTTTATGAGTTTATACGAATTTGTTTTAAAACTGAAATTTCTTTGATTATAAGGTTGGTATTTTCTTGCGTATCCTGTATGGTTTGGATAATGTTTAATTAATGGTTCTCTTGTTTGTTTTGTTCCTGCTTTTTGTCGATCTTGGAATGTCCTATTTTTTTTGCATGGTTATTTTGTGTATGATTTTTTTCCCTTGTGAATCTGTCTGTTTCTTGAGATTTGTATGGTTGTGGTTGTCTCTTTATATTCCTATTTTGTTGATAATATTCTATATCTTGTAAATCTCATTTGAATTTCTGTTGTTTTTGAAGGATGATGTCTTCTTCTAATTTACCTATTTTTTCGTTCGTCATTTGCATAAGATTTTTGAAATCTTCCATGTTTGATAAACTTTCAAATCTTTTCTTGAATCGTTGAATGTTTGAAAGTTTTTTAAGTATAAATAGAGGACCAGGAAATTGTCATGCCATCCATGATTAAGTGCGCAGTGACGCAGAAAACGCGTTGGAGGCATAGAGCTACAGGATATCAAGATCCATCCGGCCCGGACTTCCTGATGCTAGCTGCAGTGTGACGTCATCGAGCCGCGACCAGATATCAACCCGCAAACCACTACCATTGGACGCAGTGGAGAGGAAGGAGCATCAACATCACCTTCCCAGTGGATCTACGGAACTGACTAGTAGGTAGGGACAGCCAGGGCACTCACAATCTTTATATTGTGAATCCGGAATGGATTTAGCTCAATCCATACACTTCACAAAGGAGTTGTAAACATACTGCACGTGAATAATAATTTTTTTCCTTACAGGTGCCACCTTGTAAGATAATCATAGCACTCATTACACATTTTATTAGTATATTTTATAAATTGAGCAGCTTATTTCCACATACAGTACAGCACAGTTGTCATACTTTCTAATAAAGGAAAATGAAATGTATATATACAGTATATACATTTTATTTTCAGAACACTCCACACACACACACACACACACACACACACACACACACACACACACACACACACACACACACACACATATATACACACACACACACACACACACACACACACACATGCACACATACATATTTATCTAAATATAGGGGGGGGGCACCAGTATTTATCTTGCCTCCATGCAACTGGTTCGAGCTTCGCTACTGGGTAGGGGAACAGTATTTACCTAGCGTGTCAGTCAAAATTGTTCGAAGCCTCAAAAGGAAGGACTAGCAGAAGCTTCTTAGAGTGGCTTCGCCGTATTTACTCTATCTGCATAATAAACAGACTGCCTCCAAAGTCTATAAACTGTGTTGCAACATATAAACAAAAGGAAAATGTTAGGTGAATAGCTATAAATCGACTCTAAACATATGGGACAGCAATGTAACCTTGATTACTGTTAATGTCCTGTCTCTATTTCATATAACAAGCAGGAGAGAGAATGACCCAAAACAACAGGTAATGACTCAAGAACTTTCCTGACATTCAGACTGCAGAACCCTCAAAACTGACTCATTTTCTGGTGGATTTACAAACTTGGGAAAATAACATTGAGCTCATTCATTCACACCTTTGAAAGTGCACCACAATCCTGGCCAGGAGGGACTACAAGAAATAGCCTGGGGTTAGGGTATATGGGATTATTCCCTTATAAATGTAATTATATGCATGCATATAGTTATGAAGCACCACCTGATGCATATTGCTCGTGGTTAATTTAAAGTTGAAAAACCACATGGACTGCTGTATTTTAATGACATTAACCCTGTTAGTAGTTAGAGGAGAAACAAGATACAGGGACATACAGTAAATGTTTCCTCTATTGTATTTATATGATGCTCAATGAAATGTCACAATGCATAGAATGCTTTGCGTTATTGTTTCCTTTTATGCATAAATAGATCTGTGATTATCAAATGTAATTATTTTGTTAATGTGTATTCCTTGTAAATGTGATTAGATAGCACATATACATATTGACATAAAGTGGTTATTGCAGTTGCTCCAAACTGAGAAGGAGTTACTATCTTATTCAAATGATAAACTTATTTAAAGACATTTGCAATTATTCCTTGCAAACAAGAGTAAACCTCCTTACCTCTCTGTGTTCTCAAAAGGATCAAAATAAGACCACACAATCTAGGTCTGGTAAGGTTTGGCAGGATTTCACTGCATTCCTTATCACCATTTAGTGGGGCATTACAACTATGCTATGGGCAACATCTCCACTCCCATTAACCCACACTTTAGCAAATATACCCCCTAGAGTATGGGACACAGACTGGAGAGGCAGACAATTAGCTTATTAAACACAGACAGCCATGGGCCCCACAACTGGGGAGACAAGAAATAATTCCATTTTAGGGCACCTAAATTGCTTAATGTTGTTCCCTCAAGGTCAATGGGACTTACCTGCCACACCACCTACATGTATCTATATTTATATACTGTAGATCTCTTATTCAATCTATCTATCTATCTATCTATCTATCTATCTATCTATCTATCTATCTATGGGAGTGCTGTGAGAGGGGAAAACTGAGGGGGAAGAGAGGAGGAATATGAAGTAGAAGGTGAAAAGGGCTCAAGGCTGGTTCCAGAGGAGGGGCCAGGCCACAGTAAATATCCACATATTGTAAGGGCTGAAGCTGGGTGTTGGGTGGAGGAGGGAGGAGAAGGGCTTTGGGGAGAGAGGAGGTGGAACTGGTGGAAAGGGGATTATCTCTATCCTGACAATACCCATGGTAAGTCTAGGTAGCAGCTGCACTGTGCCCAGTGACTCAGTACATTGTCTGGTGCCTCTCAATTTGGGGAACAAGCCTCCTCTTTGCACCCCCCATTCCAACACCTATTCATACAGGACACACAGACAATTAGGATAGGAACACAGTATATGCAACACAGAAAGGACAGGCAGACACAGGATATGGAACACAGGACAGGCAGACAATTAGGATATGGAGCACAGGCAAACACAGGGAATGGAACACAGACAGGACAAGTAGATACTTAGGACATGGAATACAGGCGGGACAGGCAGAAACATGGTATGAATCACAGGCAGGACAGGCAAATATATATATATATATATGAATATATATATATATATATATATATATATATAAGTAAAAAAATGGAGGATAGCGCCTATGTATACCCAATAAGACACTCTAGTAAAAAAGGTTAATTTCTAATAATCCTTTTTGACTGGATATAACACTCCTCACACATGGATGAGTTGCAGCTTTTCAACAATATAAGGATAAATATTAAAAAATGAAGTAAAAACAGCACCTAATAGTGTCAGTGAAGCACTCATTATGAATTTAGGTATAGTGATAAGAAAGAACAAAATTTAACAACTTAGCTGCAAACAGTTTCAAGTAGATGACTCTTAGGAACAGGACATTTAAAAGAGAGATAAATGCGACATAGTGTGTACTGTTTTTGAATTATCTCAGATGCTTAAAAATTTAGGAACTGTGCTAGTACCAGTTTTTGATAAAGAGACAACATCAATTAAAAACAGTAACAATTTAATAAACACAATCCTGTCACACATGCAGGTCACATATAGAGACAATTTTTAAAAAAAGTAAAAAAGGCATAAGGACATATAAAGCAGCTCGTCCAATTGTAAGTGTAGGTATTAACCGTACAAGATTATAGAATATAGCCAGCTTATCTGTCTGCATTTAGAGACTTCAGGATAGAATTTATCCGTAAATGCAGGTATCAAACGTACAAGATAAAATGTTAAAACATGGCTTATCTGTCCACGAATGAGAAGTCAGAGGGGTGAGTGTCCAGTCTCTGACCCAACGCGTTTCGTCCTGGTATGAGGACTTCTTCAAGGGGACAACAATTACAAAAACTTGGTCCAAGATCCCAGTTTGACACTGTGTCAAGCAGTCCATCAAGTCCATCACATGTTTATAGAAATTTAACCAAATAAGAGTCCAATGCACTAGACTCCCTGAGTAAAAGGCAGGACATCATCATTAGAGAAGCCGATATGGGGTGGTTGGCTACATCATGATAATGCATGCGGTTGACTATAAAGCTGACTGCTATTGTTTGTTATCTGTTGCCAACACATATAGTCAGTTAGATGGGGATCCTACTAATTGCTACAAACAGGAACTAGATAAAATTTTGTCTAAAGCAAAAGAGGAGGGCATTATTTCAATGGAAGACTTTAATCAATTGAATGAGTATCCAGTTGTTATAGTTTTTTATGCGATTCCCAAGATACACAAGGACACTGTCACACCTGAGGACTAAGGATGACCTGGGGAAGCCTCAGGCATAGGGTCTGATATGTACTTGAACCGGGGAGGTAATATAGAATTCTTAGACATGCAGGGAACCTTAGCACCGGTGACCGAAGGCGTGACCACGACAACGGAGTAAAAGATAAAGCTTATTTATTAAACACACAGTTCATAAACACCTTGGCATTTCAGCAGAATGGTAAGCTCAACAGTAGGATGTGCAGACACAGATGGCAGTACAGTTCCTTAGGCGTAATGGTAATAATATACTGTGGCCATGCAGACAGGATAAGCAAAGTCTGTGTAAGACCCGCAGATAATAAGTCCATTAGCCACAGCTAACCACTGTAGTAGGGAATGAGCAGGTACTGACCAGTAGATGACACTCTGGAAGCTGGAGATGGTAGTGATGCATAGGAGTTGAGATGAACACAGAAGACCTGCAGGGAATGACAGACGGAACCGGCCCAGGTGGAAAGGTGCAGTGGAACTGACCAATGATGAGAGAGTCCGATGGTGAGAACACTGATGGTGAACTATGGATCAATGTAGGAACACCACTGGAGTCAGGCAGCACCGCAGGGTGAAACTGGTGCAGGTCTCTTTAAGTAGAGCAAGGTCACAGGAGCTGGAATACCTGGAAAGTGCAAGCAGGAATATCCACAGACAGGAGAGACCTCTAACACTGGGATAGACAACCAAAGCACTGACGATTAGGCAGCCTTGATGTAGGATATTTATACCAGCTGGAAAGCAGGTATTGGCTGAGCAATCAGGCAGAGTCCAGAGCACAGTGGATGGGCTATGGAGTCATGTGATGAAACCAAACATGGCTGCGCCCATGTTAGTTTCTAGAGGGAAAGTCTGTTTATACTTAGCATGTGGAAACCTGTAGTAATGGCGATGGAGGCCGCGGAGGACAGGAGACACCATCTATGGAAACAGGTGGAACATGCTGTGAGTTCACCATGACAGGGCTGCTAGGATCGCTGAGGGGAGACTGAAGCGATGCTGTACAGCACGCTGCACGCAGACTGCGCAGGTGGAATCCAGGCTTGGAGCACAGGGATAGTCTCAGAAGGCACTGAGAAGGTAAAAACGTGTGAATAATTACCCGGAAACTCTGAAAGGCCCCAACTTATTTGTTTTCTTGTAATCCTCGCTCACGAATTATTATTATTATACAGGATGTATGTGAGGTACTTGTAATTAAATGGGCTCATCGCCTGGGTCTGCTGCGATCTACCAATGACAACAGACCATGGGTGATCAAATTTAAATGTTTACGCTTTATTCACAAAGAAACAATAATGGTCAGCATCCAGACACCATAAGGATCTTTGCTGGAAAGGCTCCCGCTTTTTTATCTTCCAAGTTTATTCATCAGAAATAATGAGAGCTCGCAGGGAATTTTCTCCCTTATGCTCCCGATTGGTGAAAGATAATAAAAAGTGCTCTTTTGTTCCCAGCACGCTTACATCTCTTTCACAATACAGTGTTAAAGACTTTACTTTGGATGTAGATGCTGAAAGCTACTTACTGGAATTAGATGAAGAAGCTGGCTGCCAATCTCCATTCAGTGACTTGGGCCACCCCAGATGTGTGAGACTGTTCCTCCTGGCCTAGGTACCTCAATGCTGCACTTTTCTTTGTTGCTTGGATATATTTCCCCCCCTATACATTATTTGCCTAGTACCTGCTGGTACGAATTTGACTCTACCACCTTACAGTGACTCTACGATATACATTCTTTGCAGATTAATTACCTTGATATGTTGCTGACAGGTCGTATTTTCCTTATTATTGTGTTGATTCCATATATGTTTCTTTTCTGTTCTCTATGCTCTTTCCTTACTAATGTGAACTGCACTACATTGTGCTATTATGATTTATGCTGTTACATCTTGTAACTTATCCCATTTTATCACCATGCTCTTTTTTCAATTTTAACAACTGCATATGGCTCTATGGCTCGCTCACCCCGTGTGTTAGTTTTAGTTTAATATTTCTATGACCTAGGGTAGCTGAGAGTACCCTCCTTTTCTTTTTTTTATTAAAGGTATACTACGTATCCGATGGTAGCTGTAGTATATCTTTTATCGGTTGTCTTGGGTTTCTGTGTGGAAATGAGACTGTTCTCTGTGCAAACTGGTGCCCAAGATGGCTGCCTCACCTTTTGCATGCTCCTGATCATCTCCATAAAACAGCTTAAATTCACCACAACTGACATATGAATCATCATAAATATCCAAGGACTTACCTTTAACTTGTACTACTCTACACGGACATTTCATCAAAACCAATGGATTGCATTCCTTTGCTGAGATACCCCCTGGATTGAATCCTCTGCATACCTCCACTGAGAAGTCCTTCAGTTTAGCAGCTTCTGTACTCTGCATTGGACATCCCAGATAAGGTACTGTGGACTACAACCTATCTTTGGCTACATCCAGCCCCTCACTTAGACATCATCCACCTCTGTTCTCTGAGCAACAAATAACTGACTTATTGCATTAATCTACTAATATCAGTATATTCAGGCTCACTGTTTCAAATCAGGATCCATTTCCCAGGACACGTTATCACTACCTCTACAAGAAATCTACTTCAAAGGCCTCTCACACTGAGACTTTTCACACCTACACAGTAGGAATTGGCTTCTAACACCTTTCCAAAAGACTGCTATCCTAGGATAATTGACTAAATCAGCAGTTATTTTATTTATCACTTGCTTCAACTATACCCAATAGGTTATTGCAATAACTTTGTTCATAAACCCATTATAATTTTGGATCACATACCGAATTGGGGGAAAACAAAACACAAAAAGGAAAAGAAAAAAAACACTGCTTTCTCTCCATCTCTCATCAGCATCATATGCAGCTCATACTTATAGTAATCTGTCATTGATGACCAAATGTACACGTATTCCTCCAGCTTCATTCTTTCACTCCGCCCACCACGTTCCGCAGTTCCTATCACACCATCACAGGCTTCTATTCTCCCATCCCTTGGCATTTTAAAAAGGAAACACAGGCACATTCATGGGAAGCGAGCAGGCCGGAAATTTATTTCCCCCGGTAACCACCTAAGTCCTTTGCCCAAAAAAATATAAGACAGCGCTGACTGAGATGAATTGTATGAATAATTTACAATGTTATTTAATGATATAAAATTACAATAAAAAGCACATAAAATGAATGAATATCTCACTGCACTGATGGGCTCATAGTCACCATTCATAGGATATTATTCACTTGCTGCTTGGTCAAATGTCCCTGTAGGGTCCGCACATTCAGATGTCCCTTATCCTGGGGTTGTAGCACAGTCCCCGGGCCGAGATTTTTTGAAAACAACGCTGGAGGAATAGCTGTCCCAGTAGTGTGGCAATACAACGGGGAAGTCCTCACCAGTGATGCGTGGTAGTCTGGATATTCGGTCCTTGTTAGTGGATGAGGGTGCAAATAGCGCTATTTTGCGGAGTCCTTAGGGGTCCAAGCGGTGGTAGATATCCGGTGAAGGTGACACAGGCTCACACCTGACGCGTTTCACAGCTACCTGCTGTTTTATCAAAGGTGACTTGGTCATTGCTGGCAGTGTATTTATACCTAAGTTAATTACTCTATTCATTACAGCTGATAGAACAATTCATCTCATCACATGTTTGAAAATTATTAAAAACTATTAAAAACATCATTGTGTGTGGATAGACTCAAGGCAATGAAGGAAATTAAGTATAATTCATAGACTATAGTACTTTATTGATTAAGAAAGCTGTACTTAAATCGGTCCGCTCGTGTTGGAACGCACGCGGACTCCCGGACTTCCGGCTTATGACCCGCATTCGTCACTAGGGGGATGAGGCTTCTCCACTTGCGTATCTCGGACAAGATTCCATTTCAGTCCGTGACGCACACAAGTTGCCGTGGAGATAGAGTCCATCTCCCCTCCAATCATAGGGTGTGTATACGGTCACGTGATCGGCGCTCCGTGGAGCGCATAATATATTAAATTATTTCTGGTCCGTGACCCGCATAGATTGCTGCGGAGACTGTATCCTCCCTCTTCCAATCATATTATGTACACACTCCCACGTGATCAACACCAATGGAGCACATAGTACACCAAGATGTCCATTCATATTAATCTTATTGATAACATGGTTATAAATTGATTATTTTGACAGAAACAAAATACAAAGAAGCCTCATTTACTAAGGCACAAGGAGAGCAATCCTATCTAGGCAATCCTATTGTGTAGTTATATGAAGAATTATCCTATCGATCTTCCAATGATTTACTATTGGCGTGAACGAAGTACAAGTGTTTCATATGCCAATTGATTGAATATCCATGTGCAGAACATATCTGCACATAGGTATATCAATGAAATCATATCTGATTAGAATTGATGTATAGTTTCTAAATGGCATAGGGCAGATGGTTCTTGTAACAATTACATTCAAAAGACAGTTTATAAATATGACAATAGATTCCGTTCTATTTATGAAATCCATTGTCATATCCATAATATTTATTATTAATGAGAGAGCATGGGGTAGGACATGGGAGGGGCAGAAGGAGAAGATAGTAAGAAAGAATCATGGAGTTAGTTATATATCAGGTAGGTATTTATAATTTAGATCACACAATTGAGCTCTACTGACTCATTTAGACCTGCCGGAAATATACTATTCATTTTGAGCATCCAGAATACTTCTTGCTTACAGAGGGTCTTATATCGATCTCCTCCTCTTATTGTCTTGTTAATAAATTCTAGACCTGTCACCCTCAGGCATTTGGGGTTTCCTTTATGGAAATCCACATAGTGTTTTGATACACTATGTGTTAATACTTTTTTTAGAATATTCCTGCGGTGTTCAAGGAATCTTACTTTTAAAGGACGTGTAGTCCTACCAATATATTTTAAATTACAGCCGCAGGTCAACATATAGATTACATAAGATGTATTGCAATTCATGTATGTTTTTATCTCATATGGTTTCTCTTTCTCATCTGTGTTAACCATTGTGGTGCGGTCGGCTATAAAATTACAGGTTAGGCATCTATTCCTACCACATTTGAAGAACCCTTTGGTTTTATTTCCCAGCTGTGTAAGCCAGTCTGTTCTTTCTATGTCTCTTTTGGGGTTTTTCTTTTCTTCAATTTTTTTGAGGTGGCTGGGGGCCAACATATTTTTAAGAGATTTATTCTTTCGAAAGATGAAATTTGGTGCCTTCGGGAGAATATTCACTAGTATATTATCTTGTTTTGATATGTTATAGTTTTTTGATATAATTTCTCTTACTTCTGCATGACAATTATTGTAAGTTGAGATGAATGATATATCTGAGGACAGGTTCTCTTCTATAGTATTTTTATTTTTAAGATTATCTTTAGATGGATTTAGGAGTTGGTCTCTTTCGATATTTTTTATTTCATTCAATGCTTTTTCTAATATATGACTTGGGTACCCTCTGTCTGTGAAGGAATCTATCATAGTTTTAAAACAAGATAATATACTAGTGAATATTCTCCCGAAGGCACCAAATTTCATATTTCGAAAGAATAAATCTCTTAAAAATATGTTGGCCCCCAGCCACCTCAAAAAAAAAAAAAATTGAAGAAAAGAAAAACCCCAAAAGAGACATAGAAAGAACAGACTGGCTTACACAGCTGGGAAATAAAACCAAAGGGTTCTTCAAATGTGGTAGGAATAGATGCCTAACCTGTAATTTTATAGCCGACCGCACCACAATGGTTAACACAGATGAGAAAGAGAAACCATATGAGATAAAAACATACATGAATTGCAATACATCTTATGTAATCTATATGTTGACCTGCGGCTGTAATTTAAAATATATTGGTAGGACTACACGTCCTTTAAAAGTAAGATTCCTTGAACACCGCAGGAATATTCTACAAAAAGTATTAACACATAGTGTATCAAAACACTATGTGGATTTCCATAAAGGAAACCCCAAATGCCTGAGGGTGACAGGTCTAGAATTTATTAACAAGACAATAAGAGGAGAAGATCGATATAAGACCCTCTGTAAGCAAGAAGTATTCTGGATGCTCAAAATGAATAGTATATTTCCGGCAGGTCTAAATGAGTCAGTAGAGCTCAATTGTGTGATCTAAATTATAAATACCTACCTGATATATAACTAACTCCATGATTCTTTCTTACTATCTTCTCCTTCTGCCCCTCCCATGTACTACCCCATGCTCTCTCATTAATAATAAATATTATGGATATGACAATGGATTTCATAAATAGAACGGAATCTATTGTCATATTTATAAACTGTCTTTTGAATGTAATTGTTACAAGAACCATCTGCCCTATGCCATTTAGAAACTATACATCAATTCTAATCAGATATGATTTCATTGATATACCTATGTGCAGATATGTTCTGCACATGGATATTCAATCAATTGGCATATGAAACACTTGTACTTCGTTCACGCCAATAGTAAATCATTGGAAGATCGATAGGATAATTCTTCATATAACTACACAATAGGATTGCCTAGATAGGATTGCTCTCCTTGTGCCTTAGTAAATGAGGCTTCTTTGTATTTTGTTTCTGTCAAAATAATCAATTTATAACCATGTTATCAATAAGATTAATATGAATGGACATCTTGGTGTACTATGTGCTCCATTGGTGTTGATCACGTGGGAGTGTGTACATAATATGATTGGAAGAGGGAGGATACAGTCTCCGCAGCAATCTATGCGGGTCACGGACCAGAAATAATTTAATATATTATGCGCTCCACGGAGCGCCGATCACGTGACCGTATACACACCCTATGATTGGAGGGGAGATGGACTCTATCTCCACGGCAACTTGTGTGCGTCACGGACTGAAATGGAATCTTGTCCGAGATACGCAAGTGGAGAAGCCTCATCCCCTTAGTGACGAATGCGGGTCATAAGCCGGAAGTCCGGGAGTCCGCGTGCGTTCCAACACGAGCGGACCGATTTAAGTACAGCTTTCTTAATCAATAAAGTACTATAGTCTATGAATTATACTTAATTTCCTTCATTGCCTTGAGTCTATCCACACACAATGATGTTTTTAATAGTTTTTAATAATTTTCAAACATGTAATGAGATGAATTGTTCTATCAGCTGTAATGAATAGAGTAATTAACTTAGGTATAAATACACTGCCAGCAATGACCAAGTCACCTTTGATAAAACAGCAGGTAGCTGTGAAACGCGTCAGGTGTGAGCCTGTGTCACCTTCACCGGATATCTACCACCGCTTGGACCCCTAAGGACTCCGCAAAATAGCGCTATTTGCACCCTCATCCACTAACAAGGACCGAATATCCAGACTACCACGCATCACTGGTGAGGACTTCCCCGTTGTATTGCCACACTACTGGGACAGCTATTCCTCCAGCGTTGTTTTCAAAAAATCTCGGCCCGGGGACTGTGCTACAACCCCAGGATAAGGGACATCTGAATGTGCGGACCCTACAGGGACATTTGACCAAGCAGCAAGTGAATAATATCCTATGAATGGTGACTATGAGCCCATCAGTGCAGTGAGATATTCATTCATTTTATGTGCTTTTTATTGTAATTTTATATCATTAAATAACATTGTAAATTATTCATACAATTCATCTCAGTCAGCGCTGTCTTATATTTTTTTGGTTAATCCTGTTTGTATGATGTTATAGGTGTGACTAGCCTATTCAGACAGCTGCTAATCACTCACAAATTGGAGCCACAGCTTGAGCGCCCCTTCCAATTAATTGGTTACTTTCTTAAGTCCTTTGCCCACCTGCTCACCCCCATATTCAAAGAACAATCAAATAGAAGTGATACCCAAAAGACGGCCCTGTGTTTGGAAGAACAGAACTGTCAACTCTCGCTTTGTGACCCCCATACCCAGAGCTCCTGCACTTAACATAAAGAATACTGAAGGCCCCCTGGTATGCCCAATCAGGTCAGTCCTTTGTAATGCTAGATCTATAAGAAACAAGACTGCAACAATTGCTGACCTTATTGAATCTGCAGATCTAGCCTGTATTACAGAGACCTGGCTAGATGAAAATGCAGCTCCTATATTGGAGGCTGCAGTACCAACAAACTACTCTGTCATCCACAACCCAAGACTGGACCACAGGGGTGGCGGGGTGGCTATCTGCTTCAAAAAAGAACTTAAACTTAGGGTCCACCCTACTGAAATTACTCGCTCATTCGAGTGCATTGCTGCCCGGAGTTCGACAGGATTAGGTTTCAGAGTACTTCTCATTTACCGGCCCCCTGGAGATGGAAAGATATACAAGAAATTGCAGACACTGTTGCTGGCCTGGTTCTGGAATATCAAAGATGGCTCATCCTCGGGGATTTCAATGCATTGGTGGATGATAAGCTCTCACGCCTTGGCCAAGACCTCCTATGCACAATGAATGGTCTGGGCTTTACACAGGTCATTCCTTCTGCCACACATAAAAGTGGTCACACTTTCGATCTTGTCTTTCAGATTGGATTAGAAGTCACTGACCTAAAAATAAACCCAGTCATCTGGTCAGACCATTACTCCATTTGGTTCTCAGTTGCAATCCCTCAAATAAGATTCCTGCCCGTGGAGTTGACCAGGTATCGTCCAAGGAGGGGTATGACTCCCCAGGCTCTTGCTGCAATTCTGGATCTCTCTGCTATACTGGGTGCCTGTGAAGATCCCTGTTCCCTAGTCCGTTCTTATAATAGGGATGTTATGGCTGCAATTGATATTATCGCCCCTGTGCGTATAAGACCTCATAAACCACAACGTCAAGCTCCATGGTTCGACAACAGTGTTAGTGAGCTCAAGAAAAGAGGGCGTAGACTGGAAAGACGATGGAGGAAGACTAACCTAGTGGATGACAAAACAAAACTAATAAAGCATAGCGAAGAATATCAATCGACAATCACAGTTCCTGTCAAATGAGATCACAGCAGCAAACAATAGGCCAGCTCAACTTTTCCGCACAGTGGAGATGCTTTGCAAGCCAGCATGCCTGCAGACTGATGAAACCCTCTCCCAGGCAAGATGCAACGAGTTTGCAAACTTCTTTGCAGATAAAATATCCACCATCCGGGCTGGAATCTCCACAGTGCCATCAAAGGAATGCCAAACTACAAAGCCTGCCAATATAAGCTACCTGCCTTCATGGACCAGCTTTGACCCAGTGGATGTAAAGGACACTGCTGAAATTGCTCGGATTTTGCGTCCCACCACCTGTGATCTGGACCCGGCCTCAACCAAGCTTCTAATAGGTTGTATGGATATAATTGGTCCTGTCTTTGCAAAAATTGTTCAATGCTCTTTGCAGACAGGCATTTTTCCTGGACCCCTAAAGGAAGCAATTGTTAGACCGCTTCTTAAAAAACCTAATTTAGATCCCGACTGCATTACCAACTACAGACCGGTATCAAACCTTCCTTTACTAGGAAAGGTTATTGAGAAAGTGGTTGCAAATCAACTGGAAACCTGCCTGACAACCCATGATATTTATGATCCATTCCAATCAGGATTCAGGAGAAGACATAGCACTGAAACAGCCCTGGTGTGTGTGTTAAATGATCTTCTGATGGCAAGAGACAGAGGTGACTGTTCAATATTAATCCTTTTGGATCTCTCGGCAGCATTTGATACCATGGACCATGGGCTTCTGATTGAGCGACTGATACATTTCTATGGTCTGGATGGCACAGTCCTAAGCTAGTTCAAATAATTTCTCACAGGCAGGTCACAGAGAGTATCATCTGGATTATACTCATCACCACCAGTGCCATTGCCATGTGGTGTCCCACAAGGTTCTATACTATCCCCCATGCTTTTTGCAGTATACATGCTCCCATTGGGTGAAATAATCAGGCGCCATGGCCTGGTCTACCACTGCTATGCAGATGATACACAACTGTATTTGTCCTTTGTTCCGGGCACTGATAACCCAATAGCAACCCTAAATGGCTGTCTAGCTGAGCTACAGGAGTGGATGAGCGCCAGTTGGCTGCGACTGAACCCGGATAAAACAGAGGTCCTTATGATACGACCGCAACATCAAAGGACAAGACTGCAGCATAGCCAACCAAATGGACTTACACTCGGGGATTCAGAATTACAGACCAGTGATCTTGTGCAGTATTGGCGTTGTCCTGGATGGTGGCTTGACACTTAAACATCAGATATCAGCCACAATCAAATCCTCATTCTTTCATCTGAGGAAAATAGTCAGAATCAAGCACTTAATTCCCTCAGATGATCTGCCAAAAGTCATACATGCATTTGTATCATCTCGATTAGACTACTGTAATGTCCTCTACCTTGGTCTCCCAGCAAAAGAATTGCAATGCTTACAGCTGGAGTAAAACACAGCTGCCAGGCTTTTAACCAACCAGCCCCATTCTAGCCACATAACACCCATACTTTACTCTCTTCACTGGCCGCCTGTAAGATGGCGAATCATCTTCAAGATTGGCTTACTGAGTTTCAAAGCATTACATGACCAGGGCCCAAGGTACCTGAAGCAGCTTCTGACCCCATACTGCTCCACTCGATGACTGCAATCTGTAGATGAAAGACTTTTAGCAGTACCTAGAATCTCCCGTAACTCATCTGGGGGTCGAGCTTTTAGTCATGCGGCTCAGACTCTATGGAACTCACTTTCCCGCACAGTGCGAGAGGCCCCAACTATAGAATCCTTCAAAAGTAGACTCAAGACTTTCCTGTTTACTCAAGCATTTCCATAATGTCCCTTTTAGTACCTTCATGCTTCTGTATTTTATGAAAATGTACTTCATTATTTTCTGTACTGTATTATGCTATGTACTGTATCTGTTAAGCGCCTTGAGTCCTATTGGAGAAAGAGCGCTATATAAATAAAATTATTATTATTATTACTCTGCTTGCAGATTCTACTTTCTCATTATGATGTTCTTTCTTTTTGGTCCTTCCCTCCCTCCTCTTTCCCTCGTGTATCCTGTCTTGTATTTTCAACTGCTCATTTACCATGTATCCATGACTCAACAATTGTTTTCCTTAATGAAGCTTCTACTTTCAGCTTTCTTTAAATTACCATGGCTAGCTTAATTTTGGGATCCTTTAATGTCAGAGGTTTTCACTCTCCAGCTAAACGTGATATAAAAAAAAATCTTGATATATCTCAATAGACAACATAGTGATGTAGCATACCAGCAGGAAACCCACCTCCTACCTCCTGAGGTTGATAAATTGAATGCCTTACAATGGAAGTTATTAGCTTCTGCCCCTTACTCTTCCAAGGCCAGAAGAATTGTGTTTCTAGTCAGAAAATCCTTATAATACTGTTGTTCATTAGACTGTAATGGATCCACAGGGACGTTTTATTATTGTTGATGCCACAATAGGTCAATTAAGATGTATCATGTGTAACATTTACGGCCCTAATGCCAATTCTAAGGCCTTTTTCTTGCAAATTGAAACTACGTAATATTCTTTTGGTACTTTACCTGTTCTTTTGGGCAGTGACTTTAACCTTATCTCCTCTCCATTTATGGACAGATCATCACCTACGTCTGGGAAGTCCCACCCCCCTTAAATAGGTATACCCTATTTGTCTAGACAACTTCATTTGGTTGATACCTGGAGGGCCTCTCACCCTCTTGAATGTGATTTTACCTGTTTGTCAGGGGTGTAGTAGGGTATGCCGGTGGCCGGACTCCCGGCAACCAGCATACCGGTGCCGGAAGCCTGACCGCCGGCATACCAACAGCGTGGCGAGTGCAAATGAGCCCCTTGCGGGCTCGCTGAGCTCGCCCCGCTATCTATTCTCCCTCCAGGGGGGTCATAAACCCCCAAGAGGGAGAAAAAGTGTCGATATGCCGGCTGTCGGGATTCCGGTGCCGGTATACTGTGCGCCGGCATCCCGACAGCTGGCAACCTGAAGACCACACGTTTGTCAGCTGCCCATGGTACTCTCTCAAGAATTGACTATATTCTGGCATCAGATACTCTCTTTTGGAGTCTCATATTGAGCCGATATGCCTGTCGGATCACACACTGTGCTGGGTGAAGATTGCTCTCTCCGTAGATAAAGGCCCTTATAAGCAATGGGGATTCCCGCCTTACCTATCACAATTTCTTAAATTTAGAAATGCTTTAGAAGCTTCATGGTTAGCTTATAAACATAATAATGCTGCTGCAGAAACCGACTCCCCTCTATTGTTTTGGCAAGCTTCTAAGACTATACTCTGTGGTGAAATAATGTCTTATTGTTCTCACAAGGATATGATTTTTCGCTCCTCCTATATAGCAATGCAAACTGCTTTAACCTCTGCTTACCAATTATATAAGGAATCTTCCTCACCTGCACATAGGGAAGCGTACCTAGCACAAAAATCTGCTTTTGACGCTATTTTGACCCAGGCTGAGTCTAAATATTCCTTCTCATCTGGCTGTAAGTTTCACCGCTTTGGTAATAGACCTGGAAAGTTACTTTCCAATTTATTACACAGAGAACACCCCCCTCCCCACTGTTATTAAAATAAACATGGTACCCTAACTAACGAAGGAAAAGATATTTCCTCGATCTTACACACATTTTACACAGACTTATATGCCCCACCCTCTATTGATGTGTCTGAGAGAGCTGCCTTTTGGGAAAAAATATCTTTACCCCAGATATCTGAAGAGCAAGCCTTTTCGTTAACGTGCTCTATTACTATAGAGGAGGTGAGATCAGCTATCAAACTCTTAAAACCAAACAAGGCTCCTGGCCCTGACAGACTCTCACGATTATTAAAAAATTTTACTCCCCCATATAGAGGACACATTACTGACTGTCTGTAATTCTCTGCTATCAGGCACTACCCTGCTCCTATATTTTAATTCAGCCCTCCTGAAAGTTTTGCAAAAGCCCGGTAGGGATCCTGAACTTCCTGAGTCTCATAGACCTATCTCAGTGCTTAATACTGATTACAAATTATACACACAAATTCTAGTGGAGAGACTCATATTTATTCTTCCGACTATTGTTCATGAAGACCAATCTGGGTTTATCCTAGGCTGTCACTCAGTGTTTAATGTAAGAAAGGTGCTATCTGTTATGCAATGGCTAGAGTCATCCGGGGTGCCGCATCATAGTGCTATTTTATCACTTGATGCTGAAAAGGCATTTGATCTTATTTCCTGGGATCATCTTTTTGACTCCCTGCACAGATTCGAGGCATCGGAGAACTTTATTTCCATCCTGCATCGTCTCTGTTCTTGCTCTTTTTCCAGATGTTAGCTTCCTTTGCTATCCTTTTCCTATTATGCAAGGAACTAGGAAAGGCTGTCCTCTTTCACCACTCCTTTTCACATTGGCTCTTGAACCATTAGCAATTGCTCTGCGGACATCCCCACTATTTAAAGGTATTCTTGTTGGTGAAAAAGAGGTAAAACTCAGCCTTTTTGCTAATGACATGCTTATTTTCCTTACACATCCTGACCACTACCTCTTAGCTATTACCGTTATCAATTCAGAATGCTCTTCTTTTGCTGGTTTTAAAGTTAATTACTCAAAATCTAAATTATTGCCCCTATCCCCAGTTGTATCCTATTTTGCCTCACACTCTGCTGTGTCGAGCTTTTCTATTTGCGCTCCCCCTTGAAATATTTTGGTATCTTTATACCACCTACTTTACATTCCCTTTATACAGTTAGTTTTACACCTATCTTACGATCAATTGAGAAACTGTTATTGAACTGGATGGAGCTACCTCTGTCCCTGTCCAGTAGGATAGCGGTGATGAAAAGTGTTCTCTTCCCAAAGATCTCCTATGTGTAACAAATGCTTCCTATTTCCCTCTCTAAGCGTGATACCCAGTCCATTCGCTCCAGCTTTTCTTCCTTTATCTGGCGTGGCAAAAAACCCTGAATAGCATATACTAAACTGGTTTTGCCTAAACCATTGGGAGACTTTGGGTTTCCTGATCCCCTACTTTCTCACAGGCAGCTCTCTTCAGATACATATCTGGCTGGTTTCTCCAGAAATCCACATTTACTAATTACGAATTCGAAGCAGCGATGTTCTCTCCATATTCCCCTAGTGCCCTGCTTGACACTCCCAAAAAATTACTACCAATAATAGCTACTTCAAATATTTAGTTTTCTTGCGCTTATGTCCACTGGTGTTCTATTAACAAATGGTTAAAAAGGGATTTCACTGGTTCTCTTTTCACCACATTCTGGGGTAACCCCTGTTTTTTACCTGGCTTAGAAAATTGCCATTACCTGATTTGGAAAGAGAAAGGAATATCTTCTATCAGGGACATTTTTGGCCTGGGTTGGATAATTCGCCCTTTTGAGTATCTCCGACATATCTTTAATATATATAACAAATGTTTTTTTAATGTATTTGCAAGTGAGACATTTTGCTGTTTCTTCATCTCCAAACCCTGACCCCATATTAGAAGTAATGTCTCTAATTACACATACACCTTACAAATTGAGATTTTTACGTCCTTATTTGCTTAAGCCCATGGCTGGCCAGGCGTGGAAACATAACCTGTCTGGATGGTCATCTGATATTCCAGCTGTACAGTCAACCACGGTATGGCTGGGTCGATGGGAAATTATTATTAAATCTCTACCGTCCGCTGATTTGCAGGAGGTCCACATGAAAATAGTGAATAGAGCATATATATCGCAATCCCAAAGGAAACATATGGTGCCTGAAGAAACAGGCAATTGTCTAAAGTGTAAAGCACTTAATGCCACTCTCTTCCATAACTTCTGGGAATGCGGCATGGTTGGACATTTTTGGGATAATGTTTTGATGCTTGTAAACAAAACCTTCTCATTTAATTTGGTTAAACATCCTACGGCTTGTCTTCTACGCAATTATACCCATTGGAATATGTGTCAGCATCCGGAGTCTTACCTCCGGTTCCGGTCCCTGCGGCCTTCCTGTTATCCGGCTGCTGTGGCTGTGGCGGGTAGGAGCTGCGGCAGTAAGTTCCTCCGGTGCGACTGCCGGGTGTATGGAGGCCGGAGTACGGGACCTGGAGAGCAGAGCATGGCAGCCGGAGGTGTATGTTTCCAAGTGTTCTGTTGCTGGAGTGCAGTGTCTGGGAGGCTGAGGCCTGAGGTAGTGGCTGTGTGCTGATTAGACATGTGTCCTCTGTGCAGGGGGCACCATGTTGGAGACCAAGCCAAGCCAATAGGTATCCCAGTTCGCATCCAGCCAATCTGGTGCAGTCTTCCTTTATAAAAAGGGGTTGATGCTTAGTCATGGTGCCAGTGCTTCAAGTTACTTGCTGCTGTAAGGTGATCAAGCTCTGTGCTCCCAGGTTGACACCTGGTATCCTGGTTCTGTTGTGGCCGCCTGGGGGTCAGTTCTGTTATTGCAGTCCTTTGCTCCCAGTCCACCGGCTCTTGCGGTTTAACCGCTGGGTCCTCTATCTGGTAGAGAGTCTCCGTTTGCTGATGGTGCTCACAGTGATCCTCTCTTCAACATCGTTCTTCAAGTCATCTATTCATTCAGTGTTCTTCAGCATCGTTTACAAATCACAAGTCATCTCTTCATTCAGTGTTCTTCAGCATCATTTACAAATTACAAGTAATCTCTTCACTCAGTGTTCTTCAGCATTGGTTACAAATCACAAGTCACTTCTTCATTCAGTATTGTCACAACTGAGGGCCAAGGCTGACCTGGGGAAGCCTCAGACATAGGGGCTGGCATGTAATTGAACCGTGGAGGTAGAATAGGGTTCTTGGACATGCAGGAAGTTAAGCACCATTTGCCCAAAGGTGTGACCACAACAACAGAGTATATAAAACAAAGTCTGTTTATTGAACACACAGTTTAGACACCTTGGAAATTTAGATAACTTTCAACAGCAACTTGTGCAGTTAAATATAGCAGTACAGTTCCTGGAAGCGCAGTGGTAATGAATACTGTGGCAATGCAGGATGAGATGTAACAAAGTCCTTGCAAGACCCGGATGTGGAAAGTCCGTAGGCCACAGCTAACCGCTGTAACAAGGAACTAGCTGGTACTGCCCAGCAGATGACACACTGGAAGCTGGGTTGGCACAAGTGCACAGAGGTTGAAGGGAATAATTGCCGGGGATGCCGGATGGAACCGGTGCAGACAGAAGGTGTATTGAACTCACCGCTGAAGATAGAGTCTGATGGTGAGCATCGATGGTGAACTGTGGTTCGATGTTGTGTGGTAGATGATGAATAGATTGATGCTGGAACACCGCTGGAGATGGAGAGTGATACTGAATGTGATACAGAACACCGCTGAGAGCTGGTAGTGACACAGGAACACCACTGGAAGCTGTAAGCGAGACTGGAGCATAGCTGGAAGCTGGTTATGAAGTATCATGGAGAGCAATGTTGGTAGGCAATGAGAGCTAGGAGTGATACTGGAACACCGCTGGAAGCTGGAAGTGATTCTGGAATAATGCTGAAAGCTGGAAGCCGGTGATAGATCACTGCAGGACACAGGATGCAATGTAGGAACACTTCTGGAGTCAGGCAGCACTGCAAGATGGTAACCAGGGCAGGGTCTCTTTAAGTGGAGCAAGGTCACTGGAGCTGGAATACCTGGAAAAACAAGCTGGAAAATCCACAGACAGGAGAGTCATGTATCACTAGCATAGACAACCAAAGCACTGATGATTAGGCAGCCTTGATGCAGGATATTTATACCAGCTGGGAAGAAGATATTGGCTGAGCAATCAGGCAGAGTCCAGAGCACAGCGGATAGGCTGGAAAGTGACATGTGATGAATCCAAACATGGCTGCGCTCATGTTTGATTCTGGAGGGAAAGTCTGTTTGAGCTTAACATGTGGAAATCTATAGTAATGGCGGCGGAGGCTGCGGAGGGCAGGAGACGCCATTCATTAAGACAGGAGGGATTTGCTGTGTAGTTGCCATGACAGCGCTGCCGGGATCATGGAAGGGAGACTCAGGCAATGTTGTAGAGCGTGCTGCACACAGACAGCACAGGTGGAATCCAGGCTTGGAACGCTGGGCCAGTCTCAGGAGATACTTGGAAGGTAAGAAGTGGTGACTAATTACCCGGATCGTGACAGCACCTTCCCTTTAGTGGTGGCCCCAGGACACCTCTTAGGCTTACGAGGAAATCTGGCATGGAAAGCCTGGACCAACTTGGGATCATGGACATCCGACGCAGTCATCCAGGAATGTTCCTCAGGCCCATAGCCCTTCCAATCAATCAGGCATTGGAGGTGAAAATACTGAAAACTAGAGTATAGAATTTTAGAGACCTCATACTCGACACTGTGTTGAGTCTGGACCTTGGGTGCAGTGGGGATTGCAGAGTGGAATTGATTCAGGACCACCGGCTTGAGGAGAGAGATGTGAAATGTCCTAGGAATTTTGAGGAAAAGAGGCAACTTGAGCTTATAGGTGACAGGATTGATGACTTGTTCGATCTGGAAGGGCCCAATATAACAAGAAGCAAACTTTGAACCTTTAGTCTCAGATCTTTGGTGGACAGTCAAACATGATCCCCTGGTATGAGGGCAGAAATTGCCTTACACTTCTATTCTGCAAATTTTTTGTACCTCGAGGAAGCTTTTAGGAGAGCTGCACGGATATTCTTCCAGTTTTGAGAAAACTGATGAAGGGTGAGATCAGCTGCAGGTACCGATATTGCTGGAAGCGGTTGAATCTCAGGGACCTTGGGATGGAACCCGTAGTTGGCAAAAAATGGCGTAGAAGAAGATGAAGAATGATACTGGTTGTTGTGACAAAATTCGGCCCATGGAAGAAGATGAACCAAGTCATCTTAAGAAGAGGATACATAAATTTGGAGGAAGGCCTCCAAGTCCTGATTCCCCCTCAGTTTTCCCATTTGTTTGGAGGTGATAAGCAGTAGAAAACTTTAACTTGATTTGGAGAGCGAAACACAGACTTCGCCAGAATTTGGCTGTGAACTGGACACCTCTATTGGAGATAATCTCTTCAGGAAGACCATGTAATCTGAAGATCTCTTAAATGAAGACTTGAGCCAGCTTGGAAGCTGAAGGAAGACCGGTGAGAGGAACAAAGTGAGCCATCTTGGTGAACCGGTCAACTACCACCCAGATGGTATTATACTTGTTACACTCAGGGAGATCGGTAATAAAGTCCATTGATAAATGGGTCCATGGACAGTGAGAGATAGACAAAGGTACCAGTTGTCCAGTGGGTGACTGGTGTGGCACCTTGCGCTGGGCACACTTAGGGCAGGATGCAATAAATTCTGTAATGTCCTTCTTTAGGGTCGCCACCAGTATGATCTGGAAACAAATTAGAAGGTTTTCTGAATACCTGCCTGTCCGGCAAAGCAAGAATAATGTGCCAACTGCTTTCTGAGAGCCAGTTTTATGAGGCTTTTCCCTGGCGGGGGCATAGAGACCACTCCCACGGTAGAGAATGCCGCGGGATTGATAATGGGATGCTTACCAGTGGATTCAGACTCATTTTCTTGCTCCCAGGAGTGGGAAAGAGCATCAGCCTTGTGATTTTGAGACCCTGGACAAAACGAGAATTTAAAGTCAAACCTGGAGAAGAGTGCCCACCTGGCTTGACAAGGATTGAGGCATTGGGTGGCTTTCAGATACAGATTCTTGTGGTCTGTCAGGATGGTGAAAATATGAGAGGCTCCCTCCAATAAATATCTCCATTCTTCGAGAGCGAGCTTGATGGCTAGAAGTTCTTGATCACCAATGGCGTAGTTGCTTTCAGCAGGAGAGAATTTCCATGAGAAGAAGCCACAGGGATGTAAGTGGCCATCATCTGCTCTTTGAGATAAGACTGCACCAACCCCTACTGAAGAGGCTTCCACCTCCAGGGTAAGCTGGTATCAGGCTGCTTCAGTACTGGAGCGGAGACAAATTTTAGCTTAAGAAGATGGAAAGCATGGGTAGCTTCTTCCGACCACTTGGAGTGATTGGCACCTCTCTGAGTGAGAGCGGTGATTGGTGCCACAATAGTAGAGAACCCCCAAATGAACCTCCTGTAATAATTGGCGAACCCCAGGAATCTTTGAACACCTTTGAGTGTCGTGAGTATCGGCCAATCACGGATAGCCTGGAGTTTCTCAGGATCTATCTCTAATCCAGAACCGGACATGATGTAACCCAGAAATGGAATTGACTTGACCTCAAAGACACATTTTTCTAACTTACAATAGAGATGATTGGCACGGAGATGGGACAGGACTTCCTTTACCCAGTAACGATGTTAGTTCAGATCATTGGCAAAGATGAGAATACCATTGAGTTAGACGGTAGAGGATATCACGGAATATTTAGTTCACGAAATGCTGAAATACTGCTGGAGCATTGCTGAATCTGAAAGGCATGACAAAGTACTCATAAGGTCTGACATGGGTGTTAATTGCGGTCTTCCACTTGTCACCCTTTTGGATACGGATGAGATTGTATGCACCCCTCAGGTTCAACTTGGAAAAGATAGTTGCTCCACTGACACGATCAAACAACTTGGTGATAAGAGGCAAAGGGTACCGGTTTTTCACTGTGATGTCATTAAGCCCACGGTAATCAATACATGGTCACAGGCAACCATCTTTCTTTTTCACAAAGAAGCCTGCGCCAGCTGGAGAAGAGGAAGGCCAGATGAAACCTTTAGCTAGGTTTTCTTTAATATACTCCTCCATGGCGTGGGTCTCTGGAAGCTACAAAAAATAGGTGCATCCCCGAGGAGGAGTCTTCCCTGGAATGAGATCGATAGGACAGTCCCACTCTCTATCAGGAGGAAGAATATCTGCAGAGGACTTGCTGAAGACATCATTGAACTCTTGGTACTGTAGAGGCGGAACATCTGGAGATTTGGAAGAAGAAGTTCGAGCTGGAAGAACTTTTTGGAGACATGTCCCGGAACAGGAAGGACCCCATGCCAGGATGTGTGTAGTCTTCGAATCAATCTGTGGATTGTGGAGATGAAGACATGGAAAGCCTAGAACTACAGGATGCATAGCCTTGGGGATAACCAGGAAGGATATCAGCTCAGAGTGAAGAGCTCCTACCTTCAGATGGATAGGTAGGGTCTTGTAGTGGATAATTGCATCAGAGATTCTGCTGCCATCCACAGCAGTCAGGCAAACAGAAGATGAAAGTCTCTTGGTGGGAAGGGACCACCGTTTAACAAATTCTGCAGTCACAAAGTTCCCAGCTACTCCAGAATCCAGAAGAGCGATGAGATTCCTGAAGCGCTGAGACACTTGAAGAGATACAGGAAGATTGCAATCACAGGAAGATGAAGAGGAGTTCATTCCTCCTAGTCGGCCCTCTCCTTGACTGGCTAGGATTTGGAGTTTCCCTGATGCTTCAGACAAACGTTGATGATATGGGATGGAGCAGCACAATACAGACACAGGTGTTCGGACAGATGTCTTCTTTGCTCTGTAGGCGACAGACGAGAATGGTTGATCTGCATAGGCTCATCTTTGGGTGGAGATGGCTGACGAGGAGGATTAATAGCAGAGGTATTAGGAAGCATGGACCTTCCTCGCTCAGCCGCCATTTCGCGGAATCAGAGATCAACTTTAGTGCAGAGGGATATGAGCTCATCTAATTTAGGAGTTAAGACTCTGGTAGCAAGCTCATCATTGATCCATTCGGATAACCCATGCCAAACGCTGCATATAGATCATCATCATTCCAGGAGAGTTCAGACACTAGGATCTGGAATTGAACCAGATATTGACCAACTGTCCATGTCCCCTGACATAGCCGGAGAAGACCAGTGGAGGCAGATGTCATACGGCCTGGTTCATCAAAAATGCGGATGAAGGTCGCCACAAAATCTGCATATGAAGATAGCAGGGCATTAGATTTCTCCCATAGTGGTGATGCCCAATCCAGGGCAGAGCCACTGAGGAGGGAGATGATGTAAGCAACCTTGGTGTGGTCAGTTGGAAAACTTCCAGGCTGTAACTCGAAGTGTATCTCACACTGATTCAGGAAACCCCGACAGGCTCGAACTTGGGTGGTGTCGGCAAATGGAGACAAGGTGCAGAGAAGGGAATTGTGGGTGGGGTTACCACCTGAGATATTGCAGTCAGAACACTGGATGCCCCTGAACCACGAAGGGTTGCTTGAATCCCATTCAGCCAGGAGGAAAGGTCCTGGAGACAGCGGATCACTTGTCCCTGTGCAGCCTCTTGGTGTTCTAAGTGGCCTCCAAGTTGTTGCACCGGGCTGGTCGCTTGGGCCTGGTCTCCGGCTGGATTCATTAGATCAATGCTTACTGTCACAACTGAAGGCTGAGGCTGACCTGGGGAAGCCTCAGACGTAGGGTATGGCGTGTATGTGAACCGTGGAGGTAGAATAGATGGATATGCAGGAAGTTAAGCACTGTTTGCCCGAATGCGTGACCACAACAACAGAGTATATAAAACAAAGTCTTTTTATTGAACACACAGGGGTTTATTTACTAAGGGGGTAATTCCAAGTTGATCGCAGCAGGAATTTTGTTAGCAGTTGGGCAAAACCATGTGCACTGCAGGAAAGGCAGATTTAACATGTGCAGAGAGAGGTAGTTTTGGGTGTGGTGTGTTCAATCTGCAATCTAACTTGCAGTGTAAAAATAAAGCAGCCAGTATTTACCCTGCACAGAAACAAAATAACCCACCCAAATCTAACTCTTTCTGCACATGTTATATCTGCCTCCCCTGCAGTGTACATGGTTTTGCCCAACTGCTAACAAAATTCCTGCTGCAGTCAACTTGGAATTACCCCCTAAGATTCGTGTTACAGCCGATTTGGTAGGAGTTTGATCTCAAATTTTATCAGTCGTATTTTTTTTGCAACTTTTTTTTAATCCATTTTCGGTAATTTACTAAGCTGTCGAGTTTTAGTTTTGCGTATTTTTTGATGTCAATATTATTCGTATTTTTTTACATAATTTTTCAGCTGAATTATTGTTTTCCAGCTGAAGATGTTTTTTTTTTTACGGATTCGTAATTTGCATTCACGGCAGTGTTTTTTTGCGGCCGCATTTCCACTTGTACTTTTGTTTTTGTCACTTGAAAGTGATTGGTTGTGTTTCAGATGTAGGAGTGTCTGTGCGGCATCGTATAAATATGCCCCAAGCTGTCCGAACCTCGTGGGTTTAGTTAGTGGAGAGGTGAGAGGTTGTGGTCTGTGGTGTTGGCGAGTTGGTTAGTGGTTTTGGTGTGGTTTTTTGATTTCTGAGTGCTGTATTGTGTTTGAAAGTAGTGTTGTCATTCTGGTTGTGTAGTTTGTTTGGAGTTTGTTGAATTTTTGGTCCTTGTCATTTTTGTTTAAAGTCTATTGTCAGTGTTTGTTTGTGTGATTGTGTGTGTGTGTGTGTGTGTGTGTGTGGTGTGTAGTGGTAGTGGAGGAGTGTTATTTGTTTGTTTTTTCCTCAGTGTTAATTGTTGTTTTTCTTTACTTTGTCAGAGTCAGAGGTGAGTGAGGTGGAGGAGGTTAGTGAGGTGGAGGAGGTTAGTGAGGTGGAGGAGGTGAGTGTGGTTGAGGGGGTGAGTGAGGTGGAGGGGGTTAGTGAGAGGGAGGAGGTGAGTAAGGTGGAGGATGTTAGTGAGGTGGAGGAGGTGGGTGAGGTTGCTGCTGCAGCCTCTAGTGACAGTGACAGTGATGGCGATGCAGCTCCGCAGCAATGCACCACTACTAAGCCGCAATATGAAGTTTAGTTATGCAGAGAATGTGGCTTTAGTGCGTGAACTGATGAGATATCATCGCGAGCTGTTTGGCCGTGAGTCTGCAAAGGTCACATCATGCAAGAAGAGTGTCTTGTGGGGCAAAGTGGTTGTGGCAGTCAACAACGAGGGTGTGGTCAAGCGGACCGAGGGCACATGCCGCAAACACTTCTATGATATAAAGCGGTGTGTGAAGGCTAAAATGGCCAAGGTGGCGAAGTCTGCTCGACAGACAGGTGGGGGACATCCCTTTATTGCAAAATATCTGGAGTACGAGAAGCCCCTGAGGAGCCAAATTTCTCCTGAAGTGGTCAGTGCGACTTATGACTGGGATCAGATCGGCCCAGGCAGGATGGTGAGTTGTTTTCAAATGTATTTTTTGTGTTTTTAAGTGCGTTTGTAACTGTACAAACCATCACATCTTGTATTTACTGTTTTGGTTTGTGTAAGTTTCTTTATGCATGTCTGGTTAGTAGTTGTGTTTTTTGGATAAACACAGATTAGATTGTGCATATTTAAGGTGTGTGTTGAAAATCAAAATAACATTACTGCAGTAGCTTGTTTATGTTGAAGGTCTAGTTTTTCTGTTTTTTTTTGTTAGTGTTCCTCATGAGGTACAGCCACTTACTCTTTGCATTGTAAATGTGTTTGCTAATGTGAAATGCATGTCTAGCATTACTGCAAATCTAACTGTGTTTTTTTGGGACTTTAGTGTGTTTTTGGTGTTTTTATGTTGTTTTGCAGTATTTGGTGGTGATGGTCACTTTGTTTGCCATGTGTCCAAAGTTTTTTTGGGTGAATTTTGGTTTGAGGACAATGTATTTGGCATTTGGTGCTACATTTGGTCCAAAATGTTTGGTTATTTAATTGTTTTGGGATGGTGTAATAGTGTTTGTGGACTTGAACACATCAATTGAAATCATAATTGTCATTTGTAGTATTGTGTGTTAATGTATGTATTTTTTGTTGGTTCGTATTACATGCTTAAACATTCTGCTGGGTGGCCATGTGGACTAAGCACATGGCCCATTTTTTGTTGTTTTTTGTTGTGGATTTGGTTCCTGGCCTATGTACAGACAATATACACTTCAACAAATAGTGCTGAGTTGGATTAAAAAAATATGTTTATTGACTAAAAAAAACAAAGAAAAGATAATGTGTTTTACATTTTATTAACACAGTATTATAAAAAAAAAACTTAATTGTCATATCTTCAGTGTCCCAAAAAACAGAAACAGGCCACCCTCCCACCACTCAAGCCCAAGATGATGATGATGGGGAAGCAGGTAAAGTAACAATTTATGGACATATTATGAGTGCAAATGTTCTGGCAAAACATCAATGTTTTTTTTTTTTTTGTATAGGAACATCCACACAACGGCACATTCACAGAAGGAGGCATCCAAAGGAATCGTTGACACAAAAACACATGGCCCACAAGAGACACCGTCCGGATGTCCACACTATACAACATGAGTCACCACCTCAACAACATATATCAAATGTGTCCTCAAGGCCACCATTACAACTTTTGAAGAAGTCCGCCAACACGGGAACCACATTCCCCTCAGCTGCCCGGTGAGTAGAAAAAACATAACATTAGGCCACTTTACACATAATTAGCGTGGTTGAAGACCACACAATAACCTACATATGGCTGAACCCCAACAACAAAATGTCTAACAAATGTTAGAGGTTTTCACCTCAACACCAATTATATGTGTGTATACTTCAGCCATAGAGTAGCATATTAAGTTGATGATGCTGCACCAAAAGCAGAAGTGCAAGCTTCACAAGGTTAACATCCTTAAACAATGGTGTGTGTTGATGTATTTAGATGTAGTGTGGAGATCTTGCATAACCAAGCTAAATTTTACACATGTAGAAACAACCGATAAACAGTGTTAGCATAGTATGTTATGTATTTGTGATCATTATTGTGAATAATATTAAATACCCCCCCCCCCCCCACATAATATATTAGAGAGGCCTGGCCTTAATGTAAGTGGAGTATTGATGTTAACATCAGCAACACCATTTGGACTCATCTTTATAATTTCTTGGCAACAAAAATTAGTAACAAAATATTAACACAATATATGTCTACAGTAACTATAATGTTGTCCCATTACACCCCATACAGATGATGACAACATTCCCCCGGACACCCAGCATGACACACAAATGGAGGAAACCTTTGTATTACATCTCCAGCCAATTGAGCCAACATTACCAACAACACCACTTGTGAGTACGCCTCCAACACAAACAACACCTGCACCACAAATCAGTCCTCCATCACCACAAATGACAACACAGTATCAGGTTTTTTGGAATACTTGGTCAACCCAGCAGGCCAATAACCTGGATTGTCTGCATAGTCAAACGCAATTTCTAGCTAATCTGCCCCATCATCTTCCCCAAATTAGTCGGATTAGTAGTCGGCTAAATGTGCAAGTCACTAGAATCGCAAACACAATGGAATTAATGTGTGCCAACAACACACATATGATGACCACATTCCAGAGAATAATTGATGAACAACACAGACAGCACCAAAACTACCTCAACATTTTGGAAAACAACCAAATGCTAATAGAAAGCATCAGCCAAATTCTGGAAAGTCACACTGCAGCTACCAGAGAACTCAATGCTACGCTGACTAACCTGAGCCAAAACCTCACTTCCCAACAAGCAATACAAGCAAGCACCAGCTCAGGAACCACCACTCCTATCATTTCCCCAGTTACCTCCCCACCAAGGCAGTCCAGCCAGACACAGACAAACGTCACTGGGAAAGGTACATCCGCATTGAAAGTGCCCCCAAAAAAATAGCCATCAGGTGTTGGTGTTCATTCTGTTTAGAAGGAGAAAACTGTGTCAGTTTTATTGTATGAAGGACACTGAAATAGAATATTTGTCATTATTAAGCACACCCATTATGTGCTGTTTTGTTAGCCAGAATCACTGTCAGTCTTACATGACCATTAATACACTTCTTACCAATAACATAAAGAAAAATTAGTCCTTGGTCAGTAACCAAAAACTTTGCAGTCCTAAACAAAAATCAGTATGCCTTGGCCAGTATCCAGATTAGTGCCAGTAATTATCAAGAATCAGTATTCCTTGGTCAGTAACAATATATTTACCACTCAGAATCAATCAGTATTCCTTGGTCAGTAACAATATATTCTTTGCAGTAATAATATCAATCAATCAATCAATCAATCAATCAATCAACCAATCAATCAGTATTCCTTGGTCAGTAACAATATATTATTTGCAGTAATAATATAAATCAATCAATCAATCAATCTTCCTTGGTCAGTAACAATATATTCTTTGCAGTAATAATATCAATCAATCAATCAATCAATCAATCAATCAATCAATCAGTATTCCTTGGTCAGTAACAATATATTATTTGCAGTAATAATATCAATCAATCAATCAATCAATCAGTAAGTATTCATTGGTCAGTATCCATATTCTTTGCAGTAATAATATCAATCAGTCAGTATTCCTTGGTCAGTAACAATATATTATTTGCAGTAATAATATCAATCAATCAACCAATCAATCAATCAATCAATCAATTAATCAGTCAGTATTCCTTAGTCAGTATCCATATTTTTGAACTCAACAAACCTAATCAGTAATACCTGAGCATCATGTGTTTTAATTTGTAACAGAACCAAACACATTGTTAGGATGTCATGTATTTTCATTATGACAATGTCATGAGTCATTATGTAAAATGATCCTTTAGTGCTATTTTCTAGTTTTGGTTTTGTTCGTCGTGTGTGTACGCCATGTTTAAATACTATTACAATGCCATGTATCCACATTATGAAGATGTTAATTGTTTAGAAGGAGAAAACTGTGTCAGTTTTATTGTATGAAGGACACTGAAATAGAATATTTGTCATTATTAAGCACACCCATTATGTGCTGTTATGTTAGCCAGAATCACTGTCAGTCTTACATGACCATTAATACACTTCTTACCAATAACATAAGGAAAAATTAGTCCTTGGTCAGTAACCAAAAAACTTTGCTGTCCTAAACAAAAATCAGTATGCCTTGGCCAGTATCCAGATTAGTGGCAGTAATTATCAAGAATCAGTATTCCTTGGTCAGTAACAATATATTCTTTGCAGTAATATCAATCAATCAATCAATCAATCAATCAATCAATCAGTATTCCTTGGTCAGTAACAATATATTATTTGCAGTAATAATATCAATCAATCAATCAATCAATCAATCAATCAATCAATATTCCTTGGTCAGTAACAATATATTGTTTGCAATAATAGTATCAATCAATCAATCAATCAATCAATCAATCAATCAATCAATCAATCAGTATTCCTTGGTCAGTATCCATATTCTTTGCAGTAATAATATCAATCAATCAGTCAGTATTCCTTGGTCAGTAACAATATATTCTTTGCAGTAATAATATCAATCAATCAATCAATCAATCAATCAGTATTCCTTGGTCAGTAT
Organism: Pseudophryne corroboree; assembly: GCF_028390025.1. Classification (NCBI taxonomy): domain Eukaryota; kingdom Metazoa; phylum Chordata; class Amphibia; order Anura; family Myobatrachidae; genus Pseudophryne; species Pseudophryne corroboree. Next base: position 438,775,850 of record NC_086448.1, on the reverse strand, counting down.
CCATATTTTTGAACTCAACAAACCTAATCAGTAATACCTGAGCATCATGTGCTTTAATTTGTAACAGAACCAAACACATTGTTAGGATGTCATGTATTTTCATTATGACAATGTCATGAGTCATTCTGTAAAAAGATCCTTTAGTGCTATTTTCTAGTTTTGATTTTGTTTGACGTGTGTGTACGCCATGTTTAAACACAATTACAATACCATGTATCCATATTATGAAGATGTTAATTGTAAACATTATGTATTTTTCCCAAATAATTACGCAGTTTCATCATTCATAAATCAAGCAATGTCTAAGTTAATGTCTTGTATTGGTAGTCTGTTATTTGGCCACACAATCATGCGGCATTAAACAAGGAAAACTGCCCAATACATTTTTTCGCAACTAAACACATGCTTGGCTTCCTGAACAACCCATGAGCACCACACATAATATTACAAACACACATATACAACAAATATACTACACATGCATCTTTGATATGTCAGTAATGCATTGTTCAGATGTATATATTAATATATATATATACACACATATATATCCAAATATAAATAAAAGAAGCTTAATATTATTTATCCCATTGCCGGATCCTCATATATATTTTTTGGACATATGAAAGTATTGTAGGTAAATTAAATAAAAATTTGGACAAATTAATTACAAGCCTTTGGAAGATTAATATTAACCATCAGATGGTCGCAAATAGGAAGATTTATTAAATACTACAAAACTATGGAAGTTAATTATACATAATAATTCTTAGTAAAATATGGATTATAATTTTGTGAAAATACAGCTGTTTCAAACTAATTAATTACCTTTTCATAAAAAACACTCCTGAAGAAGTCGACATATGACGAAACGCGTTGAGTGAAAAAATCTTTTATTGTTTGGAAAATTTCTTATTCAATTTTTTTGGCTGTAATGAACAATAACACATTGTAAAAGTGTACATCATTTTTTATCAGTATTGAAATTTAATTATTTTAGCAATAAAAAGCAACAGATGTTTTAAAGTTTAAAGGGTGTTTGTGTGATGTCATCCTCTCTTTGTCAGAAACCAATATAACCATATTAAATTGTATTATACATAAATATATTTATTTCAGTCATTAAGTGCGCTCCACAGAGATATACTATTTCTTGATTTCTATTTTTGGTCTTGTTTGACAGGGGACCATCTCTGTGTAGAAGCTTGCCCCTTAATAAAATTATTGAGTACAATCAAAGGTATAGGTCCAATTTTAGAGCGCAAAAAGCATCTCCTATTCTATATATATATATATATATATATATATATATATATAGAGAGAGAGGGATATACACACACCCACATGCACACACACACACACACACACACACACACACACACACACACACACACACACATATATATATATATATATATATAGTAAAACAGAAACAAAAAAACACATATACTTACCGCAAAAAATTATGACGGATTAGTTCTTGCCTTACCTGCCTCCCTTCATATGTACTCCAAGTGTTAGGGAGGGGCCTTAGACTGCACACCTATAGCTGCCAGTAATGTGAGATGCTACCTACTGAGACTTGTAGTTCTACAGAAGAAAAGGGGGGTGTTGTAGGTGCACTGTCTCTAGCATTACTGATATCATACAGCTTAGCATATAATAAATAGTGGAGTTTAGTTATGTATTGATCAATGCATGAAGCTGCAGCCCCGCGGCAAGGGACTCCACCCTGCTGCAGTACCTAACACTATAGGGGTTCAAACCTAGGGCACGGGACCCCCCAAAAAACCACAGCCAAGCAACCCCAGGGCATCGCAGGGAATAATTATGTGTAGTGAGAAGGATTAAGGGATAGGTGAGAAAAAAAGGGGTGTTATGGGGTGAACTAATATAAGTGAAAAAATGTGTAACATGTATAATAAACAAACGGTGAAAGTGCCAAATTAAATGTAATGCTGCGATGCCCTGTTGTCGCCCAGCCACGGCAGTCCAGGAGGCCCCATACCCTAGGAGCCACCCCATTTCATACCTATTGTTCAGAATAATTGGACTTACCTAGAATTGTGCCATATTCACAAGTGCAGTCATGCTAGGTACCCTAGTTAAAATAAATGAAGGTCAGGTGCGGGTGGGTGCAAGTCTAAGAATGAAGGTGTCTCACTCCTTCAGGTGTGTCTATACAAAACACTTTTAGTTTGCTAGGGAGGGGCCTTAGACTGCACACCTATAGCTGCCAGTAATGTGAGGTGCTACCTACTGAGACTTGTAGTTCTACAGAAGAAAAGGGGGGTGTTGTAGGTGCACTGTCTCTAACATTACTGATATCATACAGCTTAGCATATAATAAATAGTGGAGTTTAGTTATGTATTGATCAATGCATGAAGCTGCAGCCCCACGGCAAGGGACTCCACCCTGCTGCAGTACCTAACACTATAGGGGTTCAAACCTAGGGCACGGGACCCCCCAAAAAACCACAGCCAAGCAACCCCAGGGCATCGCAGGGAATAATTATGTGTAGTGAGAAGGATTAAGGGATAGGTGAGAAAAAAGGGGTGTTATGGGGTGAATTAATATAAGTGAAAAAAATGTGTAACATGTATAATAAACAAACGGTGAAAGTGCCAAATTAAATGTAATGCTGCGATGCCCTGTTGTCGCCCAGCCACGGCAGTCCAGGAGGCCCCGTACCCCAGGAGCCACCCCATTTCTGACCTATTGTTCAGATTAATTGGACTTACCTAGAATTGTGCCATATTCACAAGTGCAGTCATGCTAGGTACCCTAGTTTTTTGGGGGGTCCCGTGCCCTAAGTTTGAACCCCTATAGTGTTAGGTACTGCAGCAGGGTGGAGTCCCTTGCCGCGGGGCTGCAGCTTCATGCATTGATCAATACATAACTAAACTCCACTATTTATTATATGCTAAGCTGTATGATATCAGTAATGCTAGAGACAGTGCACCTACAACACCCCCCTTTTCTTCTGTAGTACTCCAAGTGTTGCCAGATGACTCTAACTCCTCTACTTGCTGACTGTTTTCTTCATCCTCCTCCTCCTCATCATCAACATGTGGCAGATGTTGTTGCAAACACATGTTATGAAGAAAACAGCAGCAGAACACAATCCTAGTCACCTTTAAGGGACTATACAAAAAAAGGCCACCAGACTTATCAAGACACCGAAACCTAGATTTCAGTATGACAAAACATCTTTCTATCACATTCCGAGTGGACTTATGTGCATGATTGTAATTGTGTTCAGCAGGGGAATGAGGATGGGACAATGGAGTCAGAAGCCAAGAGAAACAGCCATATCACCCATCACCTTAAAGACATATATAGTATAGAGTGTAAAGTAGGTATTCAGCAACACATTGCTGACATAGTGCACATTTTAAACAAAAATAAATGTAAACACATATCTAGTAACATACCCAGCAGCCATCCATTGGGCATTTGTCCAGCATCAAATTTATCAAAGAGGGATGACTGACTGAGAATGAAGGAGTCATGACAGCCACCAGGGTAACCAGAAACAACACTCATTATTTTAAGTTTGGCATCACAAACTACCTGGACATTAGTAGAGTGGTCCAGATGACGATTAGTATAAATATACTGCCTGCCGCTAGGTGGTCTCAGCTGAACAAGTGTGCAATCTATGGCACTTAGCACATTGGGTATACACGCAAGGCCATAGAAAGCTACCCTGACTGCATGCCACTGAGATGCCTGGGTAGGGAAGCAGATAGAGGCATCTATGTGGGGTTGCAATGCATCCAATACCTGTGTGTACATTTGAACAAATGAGGTGAGTGAGATGAGTACAACTAAGAACAACACTGTGTAATGTAACATTCTGCATAAACTACTTTGGCATAGATGAGTATGTATAGTATACATCACCTGATTTAAGTATTTAGAAAAGGTGGGCTGTGAAATTCCAATGACATCGCCACACACGGCCTGAAAGCTGCCAGTAGCCAGAAAGTGCAACACCATCAGGAGTTTGTGCAGGCCTGAGACAGAGCAAGAGAGCGCTGTCTCAGGGTCTAGGTCCAGTTTGACACGGTCATACAGATGGAAAATGTTGTTTCTATTTAGCCGGAACATCTGTATGAACTGGTCATCGACCAATGCACTTCAGTTTAAACGCCCCCTAAAAAAAGAGGCCTGCGCAGCCTCCGCAGCACCTTTCCAACCTGCTAACCATGTTCAGTTTCATGGCCCTGGTTTCTTCCAGACTGATAGAGCAGTCTCAGGAATCCCACAGCACACAATACTTCACTGCTATACAGCCTAGCAGCAATTTCAGAGTGAGGGATGTGAATAATGTGCCAAGGCCCCTTTTAAAGGATCTAAAATTTAGGTGTGATTAATGTTGAACTAGAAACACATGTAAACATGCCAGCCAAAAGCAGGTCTATTTTTTCCCAGCGTTTTTTATCGATTCGGATTTTTTTTACAACCGCAATTGCCTTTACACGGACGACATTACAAATACGAAAGTTTGGTAAATTACATTGTTGTATGCCTAAACAGCTGTGTTTGACCGATGGTCTATTCATTCATATTTGTGAACTCTGCTGGAAAAAACAATACGAATAGCCCCAACACTGCCGAGATTTGTGTTTAGTAAATTCCCGAGTTGACTCTTAGAAAAAAACAACAAACTCGGATAAAATCGGGATAGACACCTTGGCAATTGAGATAACTTTCAACAGTAACTTGTGCAGTTAAATATAGCAGTATAGTTCCTTGAAGCGCAGTGGTAATGAATACTGTGGCAATGCAGGATGAGATGTAACAAAGTCCTTGCAAGACCCAGAGTTGGAAAGTCCGCAGGCCACAGCTAACTGCTGTAACAGGGAAGTAGCTGGTACTGCCCAGCAGATGACACACTGGAATCTGGGTTGGCACAAGTGCACAGAGGTTAAAGGGAACTTGGAAGAATTGCTGGGGATGCCGGATGGAACTGGTGCAGACAGAAGGTGTATTGAACTCACCGCTGAAGATAGAGTCCAATGGTGAGTATCAATGGTGAACTGTGGTTCGATGTTGTGTGGTAGATGATGAACAGATTGATGCTGGAACAGCGCTGGAGATGGAGAGCAATACTGAACATGATACAGAACACCACTGAGAGCTGGTAGTGACACAGGAACACCGCTGGAAGCTGGAAGCGAGTCTGGAGCAATGCTGGAAACTGAAAGCCGGTGAAGAAGTCACTGTGGATCACGGAGAGCGATGTTGGTAGGCAATGAGAGCTAGGAGTGATACTGGAACACCACTGGAAGCGATTTCTGGAACAACACTGAAAGCTGGAAGCCGGTGATGGATCACTGCAGGAAACAGGATGCAATGTAGGAACACTTCTGGAGTCACGCAGCACCGCAAGATGGTAACTGGTGCGGGGTCTCTCTAAGTGGAGCAAGGTTACAGGAGCTGGAATACCTGGAAGCACAAGCTGGATCATCCACAGACAGGAGAGACATGTATCACTAGCATAGACAACCAAAGCACTGACGATTAGACAACCTTGATACAGGATATTTATACCAGCTAGGAAGAAGGTATTGGCTGAGCACAGCGGATAGGCTGGAAAATGACATGTGGCTGCACTCATGTTTGATTTTGGAGGAAAAGTCTGTTTGAACTTAACATGTGGAAATCTGTAGTAATGGCGGCGGAGGCCGCGGAGGGCAGGAGACGCCATTCATTAAGACAGGAGGGATTTTGCTGTGTAGTTGCCATGACAGTGCTGCCGGGATCACGGAGGGGAGACTGAGGCAATGTTGTACAATGTGCTGCACGCAGTCAGCGCAAGTGGAATCCAGGCTTGGAATGCTGGGCCAGTCTCAGGAGACACTTGGAAGGTAAGAAGTGGTGACTAATTAAGTGGATCATGACAAGTATTCTACCGCATCGTTTACAAGTTACGAACATTTAGTCTTTCAGAATTCACTCAGACTTATCTCCTAGTCATTGTGCATGTATGTGGTCTCAGTAAAGCTGAATTAATCTTTCTTCAGCGTATCGTTCTCGTTCATTGTCCTCATTGCTTACCCCTCTATATCTTCTGGCCTAAGTCTTCAATCCATGAGTAAGAACTACATTCATCCATCTCATTTCCCTCCTTTGCCGAAAGCTGCTCCCTCAGTCAATTGACAGTCAATTGTCAGTCAATTGTCAGTCATCAGATCCTCAACTCAAGCCGAGTGTGACAGTAAGCACTGGCCCCATGGATCTGATGAGTGATCAGGCTTCTGGGGGTGACGCAGCCTCAGACATCCTGTCACATTTAAATAAGCAGGAGGCTATGCAAACTGAAATCGTGCAGTTTATGCAAAGTATGTCAGCTCATCTAGACTCTCTCCATGCACTCATATCCGTACCTCAAGTTCCAGCTCCCGTTCCTGCCACTCCAGTTCTAACAGCTCCTGTGCCAGGTCCACTTCCACGGTTGCAATTAACTTCACCTAGTAAGTTTGACGGCACTCCAAAGAAATGCTGCGGTTTCCTCAACCTATGTGAGATTCAGTTTGAATTTCCCAACCGCCCGGACCAGGATAGCTTATATTATTTCTCTGCTGACCGGTCAGGCATTAGAATGGGCATCTCTTCTGTGGGACAGAGCGGATCTCATTCTTTCAAATGACTCCAAATTTGTATCAACTTTCCAAAAGATTTTTACCGAACCAGGCAGGACTTCTTCAGCTTCTTTGGAGATTCTGCGTTTGCTACAGCGAACTCGAACTGTCAGTCAATACGTTATCCAGTTTTATACCCTATTTTCCGAACTTGGTTGGAATGAAAAAGCTCTCATAGTAGCTTTCTGGAATGGTCTTTCAGACAAGATTAAAGATGATCTAGCGACCCTGGACATTCCAGACAAGTTGGACAAACTAGTCTCTCTTTGCAACAAGCTAGATCTGAGGTATAGAAAGCATTGCCTGGAAAGATCAAAGTCGGACTGTCCGAGACCTCGGGTTGCTCCTCTTCCTAAACCCTCTTCTCCATCCGCAGAGGAACCCATGCAGGTTAACTGGTCCCGTCGCACTGATGAAGAATGACAAAGGCGGAGATGAGGAAACCTCTGTATGTATTGTGGAGCGGCTGATCACTTTGTCAAGTCCTGCAGTCATCGGTCGGGAAACTCCTGCTCCTAACTTACGCAGGAGAGGTTAAGTTAGGAGTCTCCTCAGAATTACCTGTGCTTACCACTTGTCTAGAGCTCTCCTCTTCTCTTTTTGTTTCTGCACTACTCGACTCTGGAGCAGCTGAGAATTTTATCACCATGGCACTAGTCAAGTGAACCGGAATTCAGATGGTGAATTTGGATCATCTTATTTCAATCACTGCAGTTGATGGAAGTTACATCCCCGCAGTAATCATTACTCACCGCACTGTTATAGGCCCTACACACATGCTGATTTTGTTTGAAAGATATGAACGATCTCGTTCATAAATGAACGAGAACTCATTCATATCTTTCAGTGTGGAGGCTCCAGCGATCAACGATGCGCGACCCCGCGCTCGTTCATCGCTGGTCTCCCGTCGGCTGTGCATGCAGGCCAGTATGGACGATCTCGTCCATATTTGCCTGCACTTCAATGGAGCCGCGTGACGGGGGAGTGAAGAAACTTCACTCCCCCCGTCACTGCTCCCCCGCCGTTGGGTCGGCTGCGGCGGCGGATCGGCATGTCTGTAGGGCCCTTTACTCTCAAATTATAGATTGGAGCTCTTCAGTCAGAAAACATCTCTTTCCTAGTAATTTCTAAAGCCTCTCAAGAATTAATTCTCAGATTCCCTACAAAGACATAATCCCTGCATCAATTGGCAGAATATGGATGTGCTTGCTTGGGGTGAGTCTTGCTTCCATGAGTGCTTGGTGTCTGTGAAACCTCTTTGTAATTTGAATCCTACTGAACTCCCAGTAGTCTATCAGGACTTTCAAGATGTCTTTAGCAAACAAGGATTAGACACTCTGCCTCCCCATCTTAGTTGGGACTGTCCCATTGATTTGATACCTGGCAAGATCCCTCCAATAGGTCGAATATACCCGTTATCCCTTCCAGGGACCCAGGCCATGTCAGACTACATTTCGGAAAATCTCAGTAAAAGGTTTTATTCGCCCCTCTTCCTCTCTGACCAGGGCAGGTTTCTTTTTTGTGAAAAAGAAGGATGGTGTCTGCGGCCATGCAAAGACTACCAGGGGTTAAATAAGATCACTGTGAAGAACAGATATCCTCTGCCCTTGAATCCTGAGCTATTCGATCAAGTGAAAGGTGTCACCATTTTCACTAAGCTGGACCTTCGAGAGGCTTATAACCTGATACGTATTAGTTCTGGATATGAGTGGAAGACTGCCTTTAACACCTGGGGTGTGCATTACGAGTACCTAGTGATGCTCTTTGGTCTCTGCAATGCTCCAGCGGTCTTCCAGAACTTCATGAAAGAGATATTCGGAGATCTTCTTTACAGTTATCTAGTGGTATATTTGGATGATATTCTTATTTTTTCTAAAGAGTTGAAGATCCATCATGAGCAAGTCCAAGAGGTCTTAAGCCATCTTAGGAAATATCATCTTATTTGCAAGTTGTAAAAGTGCACCTTCGAGGTACCCTCCATCGCCTTTTTCAGTTACGTCATCTCCGGACAGGAGCTACAGATTGATTCAACTAAGGTCCAAGCGATTCGTGATTGGACTTTTCCTACCACTATAAAAATGATACAATGATTTCTTGGCTTTGCCAACTTTTACAGGAAATTTTTCAAGAACTACTCCACTATCATCATCCCAATTACCATGTTAACCAGGAAAGGAGCCAATCCTTCAATGTGGCCACCCGAGGCTCTGGAAGCCTTCACATTCTTAAAAGAGGCCTTCATGTCTGCTCCAATTCCCTGCCAACCTGATCTAAATCACCCCTTTCAGGTGGAAGTAGATGCTTCTTCGGTGGGAGTCGGGACAGTTCTTTCTCAGCTCTTCGAAGATAAGAAAAGTCATCCTTGTGCATATTTTTCTCAAAGATTCTCCCAAGCAGAGCAAAATTATCTTATTGGTGAACAAGAATTGTTGGCCATAAAACTAGTCTTTGAAGAGTGGTGATATTTATTAGAGGGCACTCAACACTCTATCTCTGTTATCACGGATCACAAGAATCTTCTGTACCTTCAGACAGCTCATTGTTTAAACCCACGGCAAGCCAGGTGGGCTCTCTTCATCTCTCGGTTCTCCTTTAAACTCTCTTACTGCCCTGGAACCTTCAATCGAAGAGCAGATGCACTTTCTCGTTCTTTTCAAATGGATGATTCACTTGACTCCACTGAGAAACAATTTATTCTGAATCCAGCTTCATTTGCATCAACTCATACTGTTCCTTTTCCTCCTCCGGGGAGAACCTTTGTGGCACCAAATCTTTACAATAAATTGCTTACGTGGGCTCATTCTTCGCTTTCATGGGTCATGCCAGTGGTATTAAGACTCTCAAGTTCATTCAACGATTTTACTGGTGGCCATATCTTAAAACGAATGTCTTTGAATTTGTAGCAGCCTGTTCCAAGTGTGCTCAATATAAAAGTTCATGAACATCTCCTTTGGGTCTTCTTCATCCACTTCCAACACCTCAAAAGCCTTGGACTTACATTTCTATGGCTTTCATAACCGATTTGCCAGTCTCTGCAGAGGGCACATCACCATTTGGGTCATTGTGGACCGATTTTCGAAGATGGCTCACTTCATACCCCTCAGCGGACTTCCCTCTGCTCCTCAGCTATCCAAATTGTTTTTCTCAGAGATTTTCTGTTTGCATGGTCTCCTACAGGAAATAGTTTCTGATCATTGTCCTCAATTCGTGACCAAGTTCTGGAAAGCTCTCAGCTCTGTTCTAGGAATCAAGTTGAGCTTCTCTTCAACCTATCATCCCCAGACTGACGGACAGACTTAAAGAGTCAACCAAGATCTGGAAACTTTCTTACGGATGTTCATCTCCCCTGCTCAGGATGACTGGATGGATTACCTCCCATTTGCTGAGTTTGCACACAATAACCTATATCAGTCCTCTACCAATTCCACTCCTTTCTTCATTAACTACGGTTTTCATCTACGAGTTACTTCCTTCGAATCTCTCCCAGCTCTCGAGGTTCCTGCTGCTGAATCCGTTCTTCCTCAGTTCACTAAGATTTGGGGACAAATTCATAAGGCGCTACTTAAAACTTCCCAGAAATAGAAGACCTACGCCGATCGGAAATGGAGGGCTGTTCCTAGTCTCAAAGTGGGAGATCGTGTTTGGATATCCACCAAAAACCTCAGACTCAAAGTTCCTACCAAAAAGTTTGCTCCAAGATTCATTGGTCCGCATCCTATTGAAAGGGTGTTGAATCCTGTTTCTTACAAGGTGATCTGCCTCCCTATTTGAAAATTCCCAATGACTTTCACATTTCTCTGCTAAAGCCTCTTATTCTAAATCATTTTCAGGCAGCTTTCCCTTAACCTTCCAAGGTTCGGGCCGCTCAAAATGAGGAATTCAAGGTTCATAAGATTCTTGACTCCCGCAAGAGGTATGCATGGTCATCTCCAATATCTCATAGATTGGAAAGGATATGGTCTGGAGAAAAGCTCTTGGGTGGCTGCAGAGGATGTTCATGCTCCAAGACTGATTAGTGCCTTTCATGCCAAGAATCCCACTAAGCAGTTTTGGTGTTTGGATACCACCCTAAAAAGGGGGGGTTACTGTCAGCATCCGGAGTCTTACCTTCGGTTCTAGTCCCGGCGGCCTTCCTGTTAGCTGGCTGGTGTGGCTGCTGAAGTGAGGTCTTCTGGTGTGGCTGCCAGGTGTCGGAAGGCTGGGGTCCGGGTCCTGGGGAGTGGAGCATGGCAGCCGGAGGTGTCCGTTTCCAAGTTTTCTGTTGCTGGAGTGTGGTGTCTGGGAGGCTGAGGCCTGAGGTAGTGCTGGTTCCACATGTGTCCTCTGTGCAGGGGGCCACCATGTTGGAGACCAAGCCAAGCCAATAGGTATTCCAGTTTGCATCCAGCCAATCTGGTGCAGTCTTCCCTGATAAAAAGGGGCTGATGCATAGTCATGGTGCCAGTGCTTCAGGTTACTTGCTGCTGTAAGGTGATCAAGCTCTGTGTTCCCAGGTTAACCCCTGGTATCCTGGTTCTGTTGTGGCTGCTCGGTGGTCAGTTCTGTTATTGCAGTCCTTTGCTCCCAGTGCACCTGCTCTTGTGGTTTAACCGCTGGGTCCTCTATTTGGTAGAGGGTCCCCATTTGTTGACGGTGCTCACAGCGATCCTCTCTTCAACATCATTCTTCAAGTCATGTCTTCATTAAGTGTTCTTCAGCATCATTTACAAATCACAAGTCATCTCTTCATTCAGTGTTCTTCAGCATCGTTTACAAATCACAAGTCACTTCTTCATTCAGTATTCTACAGCATTGTTTACAAGTCATAAACATTTCGTCTTTCAGAATTCACTCAGACTTATCTCCTAGTCATTGTGTATAACTGTGGTCTCAGTAAAGCTGAATTAATCTTTCTTTAGTGTATCATTCTTGTTCATTGTCCTCCATGCATATCCCTCTATATCTTCGGGCCTAAGTCTTCAATCCATGAGTAAGAACTACATTCATCCATCTCATTTCCCTCCTTTGCCGAAAGCTGCTCCCTTAGTCAATTGTCAGTCATCAGACCCTCAACCCAAGCCGAGCGTGACAATATGGGGACCCAGAGTACTAAAATTATTCCCTTACTTAATGTTATATTGACGTGGCCAAGAAAGTTATTTTGTCGCATTGGATATCCAAACCCTCCCCATTCCTTCATGAAGTGCAGGCGAGGCTACTTCCTCTTATCTATTATGAACGTCAATCCGCATTCCCAGATGTCACAAAAGGGGTTCTTCGCTTCTATAGGATCTTGATCCTCATACTAGACATTTCACGCTACTCTGTATCTCATGTCAACACACTTCATGGTCCTATAATTCCTATTTATGTTACTGCATCTTTTCTGTATTCATTATATACGTCTGTAATACCCTTTGTGATATACCACTGTTTCTTTTATGTTGTAAAATCAATATACTGTTTATTGAAAAAAAAAGAGAAAAAGATTCAAACCACCTTTTACTCTAAGGCCACCAATCGCAACACTTTGTTGCATTATGATAGCTTTCATCCAGTGGTGACGTTGAGAGGCTTATCTTTTTCCCAATTCCTTAGGGTTTGCAATATCATCAGCGAACCTGATAAATTGGAGAATCAATTAAATAAAATGACTGAAAAAATTCTCCAGAGAGGTTACCTGATGGGCCCATTGAAAAAAGCTGAAGGCATTAAGTAGGAAGAGATCTGACCTATTAGCCATGGAGTTCCATAAAAAGCTTAAGAAATCAATTCTGCGGGTTAATGAATACAATTCTAATAGTATCAAAACCCACAAATAGGTAAAAAAACTATGGCCCATGATATCTTCAGATTCCAGTTATCCTGGATTACATAAGTGTAGCATTATGCCTAGCTGCACACGGAGCTCCAACATCAAAGATTTAGTTGGTAGAAATGACATTACAGGGTTTAAATCTACCCCTAGTGATTTTCTGAGCCACAAAAATGGATGTTACAGATGTTTGGGCTGCACCACTTGTAGCTATGTGTTAACAGGAGATCAATTTTCACATCCCTACACATGTAAAAAATATCAAATCAAAGACCGATGACCTATAGTTCCACATATGTAGTCTATGTATTATCTTGCCCATGCGGACTACATCGGCAAGACACACTTCCAATTTAAAGAGAGAATGGCACAACATTGACTGGCCATTAGACCCGATCAGGTAACAGTGAACAACTTGTGGCACGCCACTTTGTTATGCATAAGCACAGTATGACTTCAATCCATTACAAAATCATCCAGGTCCCATGTTCATTACGAGGTGGAAATAGACCAAAGAAATTGCTAATGGATTCACAAATTATACACCATGTATATGGTTGCCATGGTGATGGAGCCTGGTTTTGTTGTTGCAGCTGATGTGTGGGTGCCGGTCAGATGCGGGATGACTTCACTTCCAGTTTCCGGGAGTTGGCCGTGACTGGAAGTGTGTTTCCAGATCCTTGATCAGCATACCTGTGGCTTTACTGCTAAGTAAAGAAATGTAAAGTTTGTATTTTCACATTGCACTCTTGTTTGTTGTATCCTGAGGAAGGGGTACGTTGCATGTACCATTCCCAGTTGAATGTGCAAACTGAGAGATGCAATTAGTGTCTGAAATAGGTATGGTATTACAAGTCGACATGCAGATGATGAAAGGCAGAATCACAAAAAAAAAATCAACATGTAAGGAATATCGAAAATCTGAACGTCAACAAGGACAGATAAAATGTTGACATTCACAAATGGTCCACATGGTCATACTGTGAACATGATTATAATATCAACATTTAACATGTCGACACCAGAATGTTGACATAACTTTTTTAGAATATCTTACCCAAAACCTAAATCAAATCATAACCTACATTATGAACATGTTGACATTTTAAGTAGGAGTATTGAGAAAGTCGACAATTTACCTTATGACCTAATTTCACTGTTGATATTCTGACTGTTGACATTCAGAACATGTTGACATTCTGGTGCCGACATACTGACTGTCGATATTCTTACCAGATATCTCTGGAACAATATATACGGTAAGAACAATATATACGGTATATCTCAGGAACAATATATACAGTATTTATTTTAGATTCCAGAAAGATTGGATTCCATAGATCCATATGTCTGATCTTAGTTATAATATTACTGTTATGCTTACACTCAGTTCTGTAGGTTTATAGTTGGTGCCTTGTGACGCTCAAACAATTACCCACTGCACAGCAGTCTTTTAGACTCCTGCAAGCTAGACTTCGCCTATAGCAGCCGCCTTTTCAGGGTGGATTAAGTCATCCCCATACTCAGATGCCCCCAGGAATTCAGTGTGGACAAGGTGACTATCGGTTGCTGGGCAGGGGTAAATGCTGTATGGTGAGACGTTCACCATACACAACCTTACTACAATGCTAAGGCACAGACTGGGGGGTATATAGCAAATGCACGTTAGAAAGAATGCACAGATAAAATTAACCCAGATGATCTTGCAAATGCAACAATGCTCAGGATGGAATGAATGTAACACAAATGATTTCTAAATGCAACAATTCAAAGTCTGTAATAAGCAACTTATTCAAATATAAATGTAACAATACCCAAGGTGGAGACAATAAAGAAATATAGGCAACCACACACCATAACCTGAATATAAGGCTAGCTGGATTCGATCAGGAAAGCAGTCAGACAGGGTCTCAGAATCAGAGCCGGCCTTAGGCATAGGCAAACTAGGCAAATGCCTAGGGCATTTGGTATGCTTAGGGGCACCAGCAGCTTCTGCTGATTAAAATGATATGCGGCATGCCTACAGATGTAGCCACCTTTATCTTGACTGTTTCTCCGCCGAGACGGGCGTTTAGTCACGCTAAGGCGATAGCTGAGTTTAATCACAGGTAGGCGCGTTGAGGCGATCTAGATACTCATCATGCATTACACATCTCCACCACTGTGTGGCTAATGCTCCACTAATCCAGTACTTTCGATCGTACAGTATAGCGGCGGATTGATCTACAGCTCTGGCAATACTGTAGGCGTAACGGGAGGCGGTGGAAAAAGTATGGAGTACTGTATGTGTATGGAGACGCAACTACAGTAATTGTGTAAAAGGAAGAATGTACAGGACAATGTATAAACACCGTGCTTTTAAAATACATGAGCGTCTGGGAATGGAGGGCTACAGTAGCTAGCAGGAGGCGGTGGAAAATACCGTGCTTTACAAATGCGAGCGTCCGAGTCCTCTAAGGCATAAACCAACACCAATGGGGTGGGGGCCGGGCGCTGTTTGCAGTACTTTCACACATGAAATTGGGAGTCTCTCATGAGGCGTCGTGGGCTAGGGGTGAAGGCTCCCACCTCCCACGCTGGGGGTCCAGGGTTCGAGACGTGATGTGCCTTCTTTTTTTTTTTTTATTGTAATAATACACTGTATTATTTTATCTACATTGTAAGACAGTCAATGGAAAGGTGCACACAAGTTACATATAAATCAGAGTACATCTGCAGGAGCGATTCTTTACGCTAAATGCAACTAAACAGCGGGAATGAAATGAGGGTATTCTGACGCTACTAACTGAGCAAAACAGTACTGTAGATCTTCAGCGTTTGTGTATTGCACATGACCTGAATTCCCTCCCTGTGCAGGCTCCCAGGGGGGAAGGGCGATGGGGGTAGGGGGAGACGATGGGAAATACTGTACTGTGCCTTTGAAATGCAATTACATGAGCGTCCGAGTCCACTACGGCATACTGTAAACCAACACCAATGGGAAGGAAATGCCAACCATTTTTTTTATGTGTTCCAGTGACATTCATTTAAAAAAAAAATGTTTCTCTCTAATACATCCAATGGAAGGATGCATACAGGTTTCACATAAATCAAAGTACATCTGCAGGAGCGATTCTTTACGCTAAATGCAACTGCACAACGGCAATGAGTAGAAATGAGTGTATTCTGACGCTACTAAGTGAGCAAAACAGTACTATACAGTAGATATTCGGCGTTTGTGTATTGCACATGACCTGAATTCCCTCCCTGTCTACTGCATGATCTGTGCAGGCTCCCAGGGGGGAAGGGCAATAGGCTAGCAGGAGGCGGTGGAAAATACTGTGCTTTACAAATGCGAGCGTCCGAGTCCTCTAAGGCATAAACCAACACCAATGGGGTGGGGGCCGGGCGCTGTTTGCAGTACTTTCACACATGAAATTGGGAGTCTCTCATGAGGCGTCGTGGGCTAGGGGTGAAGGCTCCCACCTCCCACGCTGGGGGTCCAGGGTTCGAGACGTGATGTGCCTTCTTTTTTTTTTTTTTATTGTAATAATACACTGTATTATTTTATCAACATTGTAAGACAGTCAATGGAAAGGTGCACACAAGTTACATATAAATCAGAGTACATCTGCAGGAGCGATTCTTTACGCTAAATGCAACTAAACAGCGGGAATGAAATAAGGGTATTCTGACGCTACTAACTGAGCAAAACAGTACTGTAGATCTTCAGCGTTTGTGTATTGCACATGACCTGAATTCCCTCCCTGTGCAGGCTCCCAGGGGGGAAGGGCGATGGGGGTAGGGGGAGACGATGGTAAATACTGTACTGTGCCTTTGAAATGCAATTACATGAGCGTCCGAGTCCACTACGGCATACTGTAAACCAACACCAATGGGGTGGGGGCCGGGCGCTGTTTGCAGTACTTTCACACATGAAATTGGGAGTCTTTCATGAGGCGTCGTGGGCTAGGGGTGAAGGCTCCCACCTCCCACACTGGGGGTCCAGGGTTCGAGATGTGATGTGCCTTCTTTTTTTTTTTATTGTAATAATACACTGTATTATTTTATCAACATTGTAAGACAGTCAATGGAAAGGTGCACACAAGTTACATATAAATCAGAGTACATCTGCAGGAGCGATTCTTTACACTAAATGCAACTGCACAGCGGCAATGAGTAGAAATGAGTGTATTCTGACGCTACTAAGTGAGCAAAACAGTACTATACAGTAGATATTCGGCGTTTGTGTATTGCACATGACCTGAATTCCCTCCCTGTCTACTGCATGATCTGTGCAGGCTCCCAGGGGGGAAGGGCAATAGGCTAGCAGGAGGCTACTGGGGACTCAGACTCATACAGTACTTGCATTTCAAAAGCACAGTATTTTCCACCGCCTCCCGCTTGCCCATCGCCCTTCCCCCCTGGGATCCTGCACAGGTCATGCAGTAGACAGGGAGGGAGTTATTCACGTAAACTAGGGCAAAGCTGCAGGAGCAGTTATACTGTTTAGGGTCTATGCACCATATGGTATACATACAATTCTATAGCAGGGCAGACTCAATTGAAATGGCTACCGCCTGTGTCTCCTCGCCCAATGGAGGCCCTCGGCTATGGAGCAAGTAACAGCACAGATTTGGTAGGTCACGGGGCAATGCTGAAGGAGCGTCAGAATCCCCTAGCTAAAATACACAGGGGTGATAGGGATAAGTGAGGTCTTTGCGCATAACGATACACCGCAAAGTTCCCCATGGTTTTGATTATGCCTTTTCTTTGAACACGGTATTTTCCACTGCCTCACCCTACCCCCATCCCACTTTCCCCTTCCCCCCCTGGGAGCCTGCAAAGTACATGCAGTAGACAGGGAGGGAGTTCCGATCAGGTTACAAGACATGTGCAACAGTATACTACTGTATGTAGGAAAATCCACCGCCCACTCTGAAAAAACTAACATGCATTTGTACTTTAGGAATCGAACTCAGGACTCTGAGTATAGGAAGCGGAACACTTCACCACTTCGCCGCAGACAGATGAATAAATCCATTGGTTTTGATTATGCTGTAATGACTACAGGATTAGGACGCTAACATACTGTACAAAATTCCTAATCTCAAGAGGCAATAGTGAACTTCTAACACGTCCATTTGCGACAGTGCACACTACTGGTTTTCTGTTGTTTTGTCTGCGGGACTTGGACGCTCACATATTCATAAAGTACTGTAGATGGATCATATACTGTATGCTGTACTATCTGTGTCTGTATCGTATATACTGTATTAAATAATGCAGCGTAATGAGTATTTACTGTATGCAGCGTAATGAAACGCCTTAGTAAAGTAGTCCTTATTATATATTTCAGTATTGTATTTTACAGGAGACCACACGCATGCTCAGTGGTGATTGTAAAAAGCGACATCTGGTGGATGATCGCAGGTATTACACGTAAAGGTAACGCCAAACGCTCTGTCTGCCTCCGTGCGATTAGGTACGCCTCTCTGTGACTAGGCGCGCCTCCCTACGCTGCGTATGCTCGATCGGGACAAACGCCTCAGCCAGTCAAGATAATGGTGGCTACATCTGTATATTCTGTGTGTGACTGCGGCTGTATCTGCATACAAAATGCTACGTTGTGTGTATTCCTGGAAATCACTGTAATGTAGCATTTCGTATGCAGATACAGCAGCAGTAGCACACAGAATATAGGCATGCTGCATATCATTTTAATCAGCAGAAGCTGCATGTGCATCCTAGCCATATAGTAATGCAAATAATATGCATTTTCATAAACAAAAGGCGCTTGACGTTAGCAGAGCTGCCAGCTGATTCATGCCAGGCATCTCCTGCAGAACTAGCGGCGGTGCTAGGGGGCACCAGCCAAAATCTTGCCTAGGGCATCATATTGGTTAGGGCCGGCTCTGCTCAGAATCACAGGTGTTCGCAGGCTGACAGGTTCTCACTTAGAGCAGGAACTATCACCAGTGATTTGGGGAGTGAATTGGAAGTGCATATAAATGCCCTCCAACCAACCAGAACCCTAATTGCAAAATAAGTGCAGCTGCCCTGCTGCACATAACCTATTTCTTAAGCAATGAGGAATGCCCTCTGCCTGCGGCATCCCCATTGCTAGGAGTCCGGCGGCTTCCAATACCTGGCATCATCCTGTTGCTAGGTGCTTTGCGGGGACCAGGAGACCTTGCGCCCATAGGCAAACGCAGGTGGGGTTTCCGGTTGCATGGAAACCCCCCTCTACTTGGCAAGTGGCTCAAATTATAACAATAGCAATGGTATATAATACTATTACTAGAGCTGCAGCCACATCATGCAGTTTAAGGGATAGAGTGGTAGCAGCTTATTCTACCAAGTTTGCTGTGTGTGCGCATCTAAGTCCTCAATCAGTGCACTGGACCAGAGAGTAGCTAACAGGAAGAAGATACAGGAGCCTTACCATGAGGTTGGAGAATGTATGCTTAGAAAGTGCAGTACTGGTTCTGTTATGTTTGTATATTTATTTATTTATTATGGTATGTTTAACCTTTTCCTGACCACTTATCTTACTTATTTTATTTAAATGTTTGATACAGCCTATATCCTAGTTAAATATTAATACTGTATTCCATACATTATTCAGTATATAAAAAGTCCAATGTTTATATTAATGTCCAGGGTTATTACTAGGTTCTTCTACCACTCCCCCAGACTCCCGCACTTGCTCCAATGTTCCGCAGAGTGGGAGATTGTGGATTGCATTTGGAAACCCCCCTCTAGAAATCCTGTGTTTGCCACTGGCGCCCGGTGTCAGCCTGTTGCTAGGTGCTGAATGGGGGTCAGCGTGAGGTGCGGTGTCCCTTCTCCTAGGCAACAGCCTAGTAACTGGACTGGTTACTGGCTGAAGAGTTAAAGCTGGACTGGACTGGTTACTGGCTTAAGGATAAAAGCTGGACTGGACTGATTACCGGCTGTAGGGATAAAGCTGGACTGGTTACCGGCTGAATGGTTAAAACTGGACTGGTTACCGGATGAAAGGTTAAAGCTGGACCGGACTGATTACCGGTTGAAAGTTGAAGCTGGACAGGACTGATTACTGGCTGAAAGGTTAAAGCTGGACTGGACTGGTTACCGGCTAAATGGTTAAAGCTGGACAAGACTGGTTACCGGCTGAAGGGTTAAAGCTGGACTGGACTGGTTACCAGCTGAAGGGTTAAAGCTGGACCGGGCTGGTTACTGGCTGAAGGGTTAAAGCTGGACTGGACTGGGTACCAGCAGAAGGGTTAAAATGGAGCTGCACAACAGAGCAGGTTTTCTTGTCACACTAACACTGTAACTAGTTGCACAAGTCCTGAATGCTTGCAAAGGACCTCCTTTTATACATGAGCAGGAAGCCGCAGGGAGTTAGGGAGAATAGTCTCTCATTGGCCTCTGCCGTCATGTGACCAGAGGAAAGATTGCAGTGCCCATGCAGCAGACAGAGGAGATGCCAGCCTAACACCACCATACTCCAGGCAGCATGCAGGGAGATCATCGCAGGCTGGCAGATGCTGGAGCCCTGCTCTTACAGGACCCACTGAACCCCCCGTCGTACTCACAGTGTCAGTGGTAAGAGACTAGGACTCTGGCACTGGCTGCGCATCTTGGCAGTAACCCCCCCATCTGGGGTATACTCCGGACACCTCTTAGGCTTATGAGGAAATCTCTGATAAAAAATAGAAATCAGAAGAGGAGCATCAACATCCATGTCCTTAATCCATGACAACACTTCTGGCCCATAGCCTGTCCAGTCAGGTACTGAGGTACTGTAAATGGTGATACCATGAATCAAGAATCCGTGCAATCTCAAATTCAACTCTATACTCCATTTGGACTAGAGATGTGCACCGGAAATTTTTCGGGTTTTGTGTTTTGGTTTTGGATTCGGTTCCGCGGCCGTGTTTTGGACTCGGACGTGTTTTGGCAAAACCTCCCTGAAATTTTTTTGTTGGATTCGGGTGTTTTTGGATTCAGGTGTTTTTTTTAAACCCCCCCCCCAAAAACAGCTTAAATCATAGAATTTGGGGGTAATATTGATCCTATAGTATTATTAACCTCAATAACCATAATTTCCACTCATTTTCAGTCTATTCTGAACACCTCACACCTCACAATATTATTTTTAGTCCTAAAATTTGCACCAAGGTCACTGGATGACTAAGCTAAGCGACCCAAGAGGGCAGCACAAACACCTGGATCATCTAGGAGTGGCACTGCAGTGTCAGACAGGATGGCACTTATAAAAATTGGCCCCAAACATTACATGATGCAAAGATAAAAAAAAAAAAAAAAAAGAGGTGCAAGCTGGAATTGTCCTTGGGCACTCCCACCCACCCTTATGTTGTATAAACAGGACATGCACACTTTAACAAACCCATCATTTCAGCCACAGGGTCTGCCACACGACTGTGGCTGAAATGACTGATTGGTTTGGGTCCTTACCAAAAAAAGAAGCATTCAATCTCTCCTACAGAGGCAAGATGTCGACCTCATCATCATCCTCCGATTCCTCACCCCTTTCACTGTGTACATCCCCCTTCTCACAGAGTATTAATTCATCCCCACTGGAATCCACCATCACAGGTCCCTGTGTACTTTCTGGAGGCAATTGCTGGTGAATGTCTCCATGGAGGAATTGATTATAATTCATTTTGATGAACATCATCTTCTCCACATTTTGTGGAAGTAACCTCGTACGCCGATCGCTGACAGTAGATGACATGTCAGTAATCGGCAGGTCCTTCAGGCCAGACCAGATTTCAGCACTTGCTCCTGACTGCCCTGCATCACTGCCAGCGGGTGGGCTCGGAAATCTTATCCTTTTCCTCGCAGCCCCAGTTGCGGGAGAATGTGAAGGAGGAGCTGTTGATGGGTCACGTTCCGCTTGACTTGACAATTTTCTCACCAGCAGGTCTTTGAACCTCTGCAGACTTGTGTCTGCCGGAAAGAGAGATACAACGTTGGCTTTAAACCTAGGATCGAGCACGGTGGCCAAAATGTAGTGCTCTGATTTCAACAGATTGACCACCCGTGAATCCTGGTTAAGCGAATTACGGGCTCCATCCACAAGTCCCAAATGCCTAGCGGAAACGCTCCGTCTTAGCCCCTCCTTCAATCTCTCCAGCTGCTTCTGCAAAAGCCTGATGAGGGAAATGACCTGACTCAGGCTGGCAGTGTCTGAACTGACTTCACGTGTGGCAAGTTCAAAGGGTTGCAGAACCTTGCACAACATTGAAATCATTCTCCACTGCACTTGAGTCAGGTGCATTCCCCCTCCTTTGCCTATATCATAGGCAGATGTATAGGCTTGAATGGCCTTTTGCTGCTCCTCCATCCTCTGATGCATATAGAGGGTTGAATTCCACCTCGTTACTTGCTTCAGCTGATGGAGGGGCAGGTTCAGGAGTGTTTGCTGGTGCTCCAGTCTTCGGCACGCGGTAGCTGAATGCAGAAAATGGCCCGCAATTATTCGGGCCACCGACAGCATCTCTTGCACACCCGTCATTTTTTTTAAATTCTCAGAATATGGAGATATGGATCAGACAATAGCGCTTAGTGGATTAAAAGCCGCCCAGATATATTCAGGTGATTCCCAATCACCAATAATGAATAATCTAAGTATATAAATTTTGAATATAGCTTGGGCGCTACCACCTTAAACAAATATAAACGATGTTAATTAATGATAAAAGTCTATGGTATTGTCCCAGCAAGATTTCTTTGTTCTTCCACAGGTCCACCTTTCTCCAAATGATCCTCACATCAAAGAATGTCTTGTGCAATTAATGTCTTAGAACTTGCTGTGGTGTGATAAGTAGCGATCATTTGGAGAAAGGTGGACCTGTGGAAGAACAAAGAAGTCTTGCTGGGACAATACCATAGACTTTTATCATTAATTAACATCGTTTATATTTGTTTAAGGTGGTAGCGCCCAAGCTATATTCAAAATTTATATACTTAGATTTTTTAAAATTCTGCCCCACCAAATTAATTGTATGTGCAAAACATGGGACGTGCTGGAATTTGCCCACATGTAACGCACAATATTGGTGGCGCTGTCCGATGTCACAAATCCCCAGGAGAGTCCAATTGGGGTAATCCAATCTGCGATTATGTTCCTCAGTTTCTGTAAGAGGTTGTCAGCTGTGTGCCTCTTATGGAAAGCAGTGATACAAAGCGTAGCCTGCCTAGGAACGAGTTGGCATTTGTGAGATGCTGCTACTGGTGCCGCCGCTGCTGCTGTTGCTGCGGGAGGCAATACAACTACCCAGTGGGCTGTCACAGTCATATAGTCCTGAGTCTGCCCTGCTCCACTTGTCCACATGTCCGTGGTTAAGTGGACATTGGGTACAACTGCATTTTATAGGACAATGGTGACTCTCTTTCTGATGTCTGTGTACATTCTCAGCAACGCCTGCCTAGAGAAGTGGAACCTAGATGGGACACACTACCTCAAGAAATTCTCTAAGTCCCTGTGAATTAACGGTGGATACCGGACACATGTCTAACACCAACACAGCTGCCAAGGCCTGAGTTATCCGCTTTGCAACAGGATGACTGCTGTGATATTTAATCTTCCTCGTAAAGGACTGTTGGACAGTCAATTGCTTACTGGAAGTAGTACAAGTGGTCTTCCGACTTCTCCTCTGGGATGATGATCGTCTCCCAGCAGCAACAACAGCAGTGCCAGCAGCAGTAGCCGTTACACTCACGGATCCATCGGAGGAATCCCAGTTAGAAGAGGACTCATCAGACTTGCCAGTGATATGGCCTGCAGGACTATTGGCGTTCCTGTCTAAGGAGGAAATTGACATTGAGGGAGTTGGTGGTGTGGTTTGCAGGAGCTTGGGTACAAGAGGAACGGATTTAGTTGTCAGTGGACTGCTTCCGCTGTCACCCAAAGTTTTTGAACTTGTCAATGACTTCTGATGAATGTGCTCCAGGTGAATTATTAGGGAGGATGTTCCTAGGTGGTTAACGTCCTTACCCCTACTTATTACAGCTTGACAAAGGCAACACACGGCTTGACACTTGTTGTCCGCATTTCTGTTAAAATAATTACACACCGAAGAGGTGATTTTTTTTGTAATTTGACCAGGCATGTCAATGGCCATATTCATCCCACAGACAACAGGTGTCTCCCCGGGTGCCTGACTTAAACAAACCACCTCACCATCAGAATCCTCCTTGTCAATTTCCTCCTCAGCACCAGCAACACCCATATCCTCATCCTGGTGTACTTCAACAGTGACATCTTCAATTTGACTATCAGGAACTGGACTGTGGGTGCTCCTTCCAGCACTTGCAGGGGGCGTGCAAATGGTGGAAGGAGCCACCTCTTCCCATCCAGTGCTGGGAAGGTCAGGCATCGCGACCGCCGACACTATTAGACTCTCCTTGGGGATTTGTGATTTAGAAGAATGCACAATTCTTTGCTGTGCTTTTGCCATCTTAACTCTTTTCAGTTTTCTAGCGGGAGGATGAGTGCTTCCATCCTCATGTGAAGCTGAACCACTAGCCATGAACATAGGCCAGGGCCTCAGCCGTTCCTTGCCACTCTGTGTCGTAAATGGCATATTGGCAAGTTTACGCTTCTCCTCAGATGCGTTTAATTTAGATTTTTGGGTCATTTTACTGAACTTTAGATTTTTGGATTTTACATGCTCTCTACTATGACATTAGGCATTGGCCTTGGCAGACGACGTTGATGGCATTTCATCGTCTCTGCCATGACTAGTGGCAGCAGCTTCAGCACGAGGTGGAAGTGGATCTTGATCTTTCCCTATTTCACCCTCCACATTTTTGTTCTCCAGTTTTTAATGTGTGGAATTATATGCCAGTAATATTATTATATCAATAGCAATGGCCTACTGTACTGTACAACTATATACTGTTGGTCACCAAAATGCTGCACTATACTACTATATACACTGCTCACAAAAATGCAGCACAGATATGGAATGGATACTTGCAGTGACACGAAGCTGCAAGATACAGCAATGGCCTACTTTACTGTACAACTATATACTGTTGGTCACCAAAATGCTGCACTGTACTACTATATATACTGCTCACAAAAATGCAGCACAGATATGGAATGGATACTTGCAGTGACACGGAGCTGCAAGATACAGCAATGGGCTACTGTACTGTACAACTATATACTGTTGGTCAACAAAATGCAGCACACTGAGCACAGATATTTGCAGCACACTGAGCACAGATATGGAGCTTTTCAGGCAGAGAACGTAGATATTTGCAGTACACTGAGCACAGATATTTGCAGCACACTGAGCACAGATATTTGCAGCACACTGAGCACAGATATGTAGCCACGTCCTCTCCGGTCAATCTCCAATGCACAAGTGAAAATGGCGGTGACGTGCGGCTCTTTATATAGAATACGAATCTCGCGAGAATCCGACAGCGGGATGATGATTTTCAGCCGCGTTCGGGTTAACCGAGCAAGGCGGGAAGATCCGAGGCTGCCTCGGACCCGTGTAAAATAGGTGAAGTTCGGGGGGGTTCGGATCTCAACGAACCGAACCCGCTCATCTCTAATTTGGACATGTGGCAACTTAGGTGGAGAAGGTCTAGGGGTGTGTGCCGGGCCATTTTTCGGGTTTTGTGTTTTGGTTTTGGATCTGCATCTCCTTCGTGTTTTGGATCTGTATTGTTTTTGCCAAAACCTCCCTTGCGGGATTGTTTTTATTTTTTAAATCATAAAAACAGCTAAAGTAACAGAATTTGGGGGTGTTTTTGTTACTGCAGTATTATTAACCTCAATAACATTCATTTCCACTCATTTCCAGTCAATTTTGAGCACCTCACAGCTCACAATATTTTTTTCATTAAGTTTAGGCCTAAAGGTTGCTCCGAGGTAGCTGGATGACTAAGCTAAGCGACAGAAGGGGATTGCACAAACACATGGCACATCTAGGAGTGGCACTGCAATGGCAGACAGGATATCAGTTTTATAATCTATACCAAAAGTGCTTTTTGGAGTGCAAAGAAAAGCGGTGCAAGAGGGAATTGTCCTTAGGCTCTCCCACCCACCCTTATGTTGTATATTAAACAGAACATGCAAAGTTTAACAAAGCAATCATTTCAGCGACAGGGACTGTCACTTGTGGCTGAAATGATTGGTCTGTTTGGACCCCCACAAGACAAGCTGGCAACAGGCAGTGCACAAACTGGCTTTAGTACTTTAAATAGGAACGATGTCGTCATCAGCATCTGATTCCTCACCCCCATCAGTGTGTACATCCTCTTCTTCACAGAGTATTAATTTGTCCCCACTGGAATCCACCATCACAGGTCCCTCTGTACTTCTTGGAGGTAATTGCTGGTAAAGGTCTTCCTCATGGAATTTGTAATTTATTTTGATGAACATCATCTTTTCCACATTTTGGGGAAGTAACCTCCTATGCCGATTGCTGACAAGGTTTCCGACTGCGCTAAAAACTCTTTCTGAGTACACACTGGAGGTTGGGCAACTGACGTAAAACAAAGCCAGTTTGTGCAAGGGCCTCCAAATTGCCTTTTACCTGCCAGTATACATAAGGACTGTCTGACATGCCTAATTGGATGCTATCACTAAAATAATCATCAACCATTCTTTCAATGGTGACAGCATCATATGCAGTAATAGTAGACATGGTCTTTGCTCAGTCGTCATGACTGAGCAAAGACCATGTCTACTGTTACTGCATATGGGCTTTTTCATACCATGGGCAACAACTGTCTCCACTGAATCCTTATTTAAACAAACCACATACCCATCATTAAAATCCTCATTGTCAGCATTCTCATTAGCGCCACTACACCAATATCCTCCTCATCCTGGTGTACTTCCACAGTGACATCCCCAGTCTCAATGTCAGCACGTTGACTGGAGCTGCTCCTCCCAACACTTGCAGAGAGCAAGCAAATGGCAGAAGGAGCCTCCTCTTCCTGTAAAGTATTGGAAAGGTCAGGCTTATACATCACAACCGCTGACACACTTGGACTCTCCTTGGGGATTGGTGATATTTCTGAATGCACAGTTGGTTACTGTGCCTTAACAAGTTACATTTTTTTATATCTTCTACAGGGAGGAGGGCTTACATAATCAATATGAGACGCATAACCATCAGTCATAAACACAGGCCAAGGCCTTAGCCTTTCCTTGCCACTTCATGTAGTGAATGGCATAATGGCAATTTTACTTTTCTCGTCAGCTAACTTTACTGTTTTTTTTTATTATCACCGTAAAATATTGCTTCTTTGATTTTACATGCCCTCTATGCCATTCGGCATCGCCCTTAGCAGATGACGTTGATGGACTTGCATTGTCAATGTCATGATTAGTGGTAGCAGCTTCAGCACTAGTAGTAAGAAGTGGTCCCTGATCTTTCAATTGTTTGTCATCCATTTCTATCAACATAAAGTGGGTACAACAACAGTGTCACACAAATGAATAAAATATATATATAATTACACACTGTGGTTAACCTTCACTGATAGCGTCGCAGAAATGAGTCAGAAATATATATAATAATAATAATAATAATAATAAACTGCGGTTGACCGTCACCGACAGTGTCGCACAAATGAGTCAGAAATATGTAGAAGTATTTTTTATATCACACACTGGCGGTTACAGTGTCACACAAATGAGTCAGAAATATATATAATTACACACTGTGGTTGACCTTCACCAACAGAGTTGCACAATACGTGTATGAGTAGGAAATAATATACTGCGGTCTGACCGGCAGTGTCACAGTACTTACGAAAATAAAATAAAAATTATATAGCACACTTGGGTACAGCACAATTTTTTTAAATAAAAAAAAAAATATATATATATATATATATATATATATATAATTTTAGGTTTTATGTTTTTAGCTTTTATTATTTTAATTTTACACTGGGGCAGAGCCCCTGGATGGATGGACAGATCATACCTTTCAAATACAGCAGACAGACAGAGCACCCCTTTTTCAGATACAGCAGACAGACAAAGCACCCCTTTCACATACAGCAGACAGACAGAGCACCCCTTTTTCAGATACAGCAGATAGAGAGAGCACCCCTTTCAGATACAGCAGACAGAGAGCGCACCCCTTTTTAAGATAGAGCAGACAGACAGAGTACCCCTTTGACATACAGCAGACAGAGGGAGCACCCCTTTTTCAGATACAGCTGACAGAGAGAGCACCCCTTTTCCAGATACAGCAGACAGAGAGAGCACCCCTTTCACAGATACAGCAGACAGAGCACCCTTTCAGATACAGCAGAGAGAGAGAGCACCCCTTTCAGACACAGCAGACAGAGAGTGTATCCCTTTAAGATACAGCAGACAGAGCACCTGCCCCACGCCATGCCAGACAACACAGTACTGGAGACGGACACGTCCATCCAGTACGCTCTCCACAGCTGGAGTGAAGATGGCGCAGATGCACTGGACTTATATAGAATCCAATACCCGTGAGAATCCGCCAGCAGGAAGATGACGTGTGGCCTCCCTTTGGGATCCGAGTAAGGCCAGAAGTCCTGAACCGGACTTGGATCCCACCTTGGATTGCAATGTTTGGGTGGGTTTGGTTCCCGGGGAAAAAGAAACCACTCATCCCTAGTCTAAACTGATTCAGGACAAGCAGACATAACAAGGAAACATGAAAAGAATTTGGAATTTTGAAATGTCCAGGCAACTTAATTCTGTAGGCCACAGGATAAATTGCTTTCTCTATAGGAAATGGACCATTAAATCAGGGGGCAAATTTTATGCCTGCAACTTTTAGTCTCAAAGGCGATAATGGGGGCTGCAACTGTAGAAAAGTTCTTTATAAATTTCCTGTAACATTTGGTGAAGCCAAGAAAACATTGTATAGCTTTAAGAGTCGAAGGAACGACCCATTCCTGAATAGCAGATAACTTTTCTGGATTCATGCGAAGTTTGGAAACTGAGATTATATATCCAAGAAAAGGGATTCTTGTGACTTCAAAATTACATTTGGATGACTTACTGTAAAGTTTATTCCTACATAACCGTCATAGTACCTTCTTGACCTGCAGCCGATGAATCTGGAGATCTTGTGATAAAACTAAATATCGTCCAAGTATACAACCACATAACAGCAAAGGACATCATGGAAGATCTCGATAATGAGGCATTACAGAGGCCAAAGGGCATAACTAGGTATTCATAATAGCCGTCCCTTCTATTGAAGGTGGTCTTCCATTAATCACCCTCACGGATCCAAATCAAATTATAGGCTCCTCTTAGATTAAGCTTTGTGAATATCTTGCCCCCCCGAATCCTGTCAAAGAGCTCTATAATCAATGGTAACGGATATCTATTTTTAAGAGTAACGTATTTCATGTTGCGGTAATCTATACAAGGACGTAGGCCACCATCTTTCTTCTTGACAAAAAACCCCTGCACCAGCAGGTGATATAGAAGGCCAAATGAACCCTTTCTTTAAGCTCTCTTGCACATAGTCCGACATCACCTGAGTCTCAGGAATGGACAGCGGATAGGTTCGACCCCTGGTAGGTGTTTTCCCAAGGATAAATTAAATCGGACAGTCCCATGGCCAGTGAATAGGTAATTGATCTGCAGCTTGCTCAGAGAAGACGTCTAAAAAATCTTGATATTCTGCAGGTAATGTAGAAGACAGAGAAGTCTCACTGCACATACATTCTGGTAAGACACAGGTCTCCTGGCAAGAAGTACCCCAGACTACAATTTTGGAAGTGCAGAGAGAGTTAGATTTGGGTGGGGTGTGTTCAAACTGAAATCTAATTTACAGTGTAAAAGTAAAGCAGCCAGTATTTAGCCTGCACAGAAGCAAAATATAACCCACCCAAATATAACTCTCTCTGCATGTTATATCTGCCCCACATTGACAGCTCCAGGATCATTTAAAGGGAACAAAGCAGAAACAAAATATATTTTACATTCTTATATGTGTATTTTTATGTTTTTTATTTTTATTTCCTGGTTTGTGTTCGTGATAAAGTACCTGTAGAAAGAGATGTAGGTTCAGTAACATGAGTAATAGTCCCTTCAGGGATCCGAGTTCCATTGACTACTGTGAGAATGATTGGTTGCTGAAGACCCTAAAGAGGTAACTCTATGGGGTATATTTACTAAGGTCCCGATTTTGACCGAGATGCCGTTTTTTCTTCAAAGTGTCATCTCGGTAATTTACTAAGCAAAAATCACGGCAGTGATGAGGGCATTCGTAATATTTTGGAAGTCCTAGGAAAAAATCACGAATCAATACACCATCGGTCAAATACGCCTGCAATTTGCTAGAAATCGGGAATTTACTAAAAAGTGCAAAACACAAACACTGCCGACAATTGCCAAACACTGCCGTGCTAAAATACAAATCGTGAAAAAGTGCTAAAAAAAACCAGACCTGCTTTTTTATCCCGTGTTTGTATAGGCATGCACGGATCCATGAGATCCGTGCATGTTTTTCAGTGGGAAGGGGGGGGGAAATGTTCTAAATTATCAGAAAAAAATTTGCGTGGGGTCCCCCCTCCTAAGGCAAACCAGCCTCGGGCTCTTTGAGCCGATCCTGGTTGCAAAAATATGGGAAAAAAATGAACAGGGGTTCCCCCATATTTAAGCAACCAGCATCGGGCTCTGCGCCTGGTCCTGGTTCCAAAAATACGGGGGACAAAAAGAGTAGGGGTCCCCCGTATTTTTGAAACCAGCACCGGGCTCCACTAGCTGGACAGATAATGCCACAGCCGGGGGTCACTTTTATACAGTGCCTTGCGGCCGTGGCATCAAATATCCAACTAGTCACCCCTGGCCGGGGTACCCTGGGGGAGTGGGGACCCCTTCAATCAAGGGGTCCCCCCCAGCCACCCAAGGGCCAGGGGTGAAGCCCGAGGCTGTCCCCCCCATCCAATGGGCTGCGGATGGGGGGCTGATAGCCTTTGAGAAAAGTGATTGATATTGTTTTTAGTAGCAGTACTACAAGGCCCAGCAAGCCTCCCCCGCAAGCTGGTACTTGGAGAACCACAAGTACCAGCATGCGGCGGAAAAATGGGCCCGCTGGTGCCTGTAGTACTACTACTAAAAAAATACCCCAATAAAGACATTACGCACACACCTTGAAAGTATAACTTTAATACATCCATCCACACCTCCATATACACATACTTACCTTATGTTCCCACGCAGGTCGGTCCTCTTCTCCAGTAGAATCCATGGTGTACCTGTAGAAAAAATTATACTCACACAATCCATGGTTGAAGGCTCCTCTGCTTGTAATCCTTTTGTAATCCACGTACTTGAAAAAATAAAAAAACGGATACCCGACCACGAACTGAAAGGGGACCCATGTTTTCACATGGGACCCCTTTCCCCGAATGCCAGAAACCCACTCTGACTGATGTCTAAGTGGGTTTCTTCAGCCAATCAGGGAGCGCCACGTTGTGGCACCCTCCTGATCGGCTGTGTGCTCCTGTACTGTATGACAGGCGGCACACGGCAGTGTTACAATGTAGCGCCTATGCGCTCCATTGTAACCAATGGTGGGAACTTTCAGGTCAGCGGTTGACCGAAAGTGACCTCACCGCTGACCTGAAAGTTCCCACCATTGGTTACAATGGAGCGCATAGGCGCTACATTGTAACACTGCCGTGTGCCGCCTGTCATACAGTACAGGAGCACACAGCCGATCAGGAGGGTGCCACAACGTGACGTTCCCTGATTGGCTGAAGAAACCCACTTAGACATCAGTCAGAGTGGGTTTCTGGCATTCGGGGAAAGGGCTCCCATGTGAAAACATGGGTCCCCTTTCAGTTCGTGGTCGGGTATCCGTTTTATTTTTTCAAGTACGTGGATTACAAAAGGATTACAAGCAGAGGAGCCTTCAACCATGGATTGTGTGAGTATAATTTTTTCTACAGGTACACCATGGATTCTACTGGAGAAGAGGACCGACCTGCGTGGGAACATAAGGTAAGTATGTGTATATGGAGGTGTGGATGGATGTATTAAAGTTATACTTTCAAGGTGTGTGTGTAATGTCTTTATTGGGGTATTTTTTTAGTAGTAGTACTACAGGTACCAGCGGGCCCATTTTTCCGCCGCATGCTGGTACTTGTGGTTCTCCAAGTACCAGCTTGCGGGGAGGCTTGCTGGGCCTTGTAGTACTGCTACTAAAAACAATATCAATCACTTTTCTCAAAGGCTATCAGCCCCCCATCCGCAGCCCATTGGATGGGGGGGACAGCCTCGGGCTTCACCCCTGGCCCTTTGGTGGCTGGGAGGGGGACCCCTTGATTGAAGGGGTCCCCACTCCCCCAGGGTACCCCGGCCAGGGGTGACTAGTTGGATATTTGATGCCACGGCCGCAAGGCACTGTATAAAAGTGACCCCCGGCTGTGGCATTATCTGTCCAGCTAGTGGAGCCCGGTGCTGGTTTCAAAAATACGGGGGACCCCTACTCTTTTTGTCCCCCATATTTTTGGAACCAGGACCAGGCGCAGAGCCCGATGCTGGTTGCTTAAATATGGGGGAACCCCTGTTCATTTTTTTCCCATATTTTTGCAACCAGGATCGGCTCAAAGAGCCCGAGGCTGGTTTGCCTTAGGAGGGGGGACCCCACGCAAATTTTTTTTTACATTTAAACTTTATTTTTTTTTTAAACAAAGTGCACAATGAAGCCCAGCACGGATCTCTCAGATCCGGCCGAGATTCATTGTATTAAAGTCGGCAGTGTTTTACAAGTCACTCACGTAAAACACTGCCAAAAAAAACGAATGACATCGACATCGGAAAACCCGAAAATGCAGAATACGGCAGCTTAGTAAATTAGTCGTAATCAATTCAAAAAGTTGCATATTTACACTTTCGATGTCATTCGTGATTGAACTTTGACCTCAAACGGGAAAATACGAATCTTAGTAAATTTACCCCTATGAGTCAAACCAAAGATGAAGAAATGAAGTTCCCAGCGGCCCCTGACTCAATGAGAGCAGGAATTTGATAAGAAGGCTTAGTACCCTTGAGGTTCACGGTAATTAGCCAGTCTGTTCTAGGAGGATGACTTTCAACTGCTCCCAACCTGATTCCTTCCGTACAGGTCAGGAGGCCTAGTTTTCCGGGCGGGTAGTATAATTCTTTAGGAAATGATAAGCTGAGCCGCAATACAGACAAAGCTTTTCCTGACATCTGTGCTGACATTCTTCAAGGGTGAAACAAAACCTTCCCAACTGTATCGGTTCCTCCGTAGGAGCGGTATTGGGGCAGAAGGTGGGAGCCAACCAAATTCTGGGATGATCATCCCGACTACGTTCTAGCCCACGCTCCTGAAGGTGTTGATCAATCTTGATACATAAAGAGATTAGGGCTTTCAGGGTGTCGGGCAAATCTTTAGTCACTAGCTCATCCTTTATACGCTCTGATAAACCGTTGAGGAAGGTGGCTTTCAAGGTGTCGTACTTCAGAGGCAATAATTTTAAATTGAACTACATGCTGTCCCAGTGGAAAAGAGCGTTGCGTAATATGGAGTCAGTCTACTTAAGCTGCCACTGGTCTACCTGGCTCATCAAAAATGCATTTGAAAGAAAAAATAAACAATGAATAGTCTGAGATAATGGGATCAGAACGCTATCACAGGGGAGACACCCACTCAAGAGCTAAAATTTCCAGGAGGGACATTATATATGCATCCTTGGACCTCTGTGTGTGAAAGTTCTGTGGAAGTAAATCAAAATGCGCTTCACACTGAAACCATGTCAATTCTTTGGGTTACCATTATAATGACTTAAAGTATGTAGTTGTAACCAAGGCTTAGCACCCGCAGCAGACGTGGAGATTGGTGCCGAGTAAGTTGAGAAGGAGACAGGATTGATAACTGGTGTTTGGTAAGGTAGACTGGATCCTGTCTAGGTGGACTGATAGTTCCTTTAAATACTGAATCACTTGATGAGCAGCCTCTTGTGCATCCACTGAGTTACTAATTTTTGAAGTGGCACTACCTCTGGTTTAGGGGCTGAAGTATGGGATCCTGGTGGTCGATATACCAATGCAGCATGGGATACTGGCATTACAATACTGACAGCCGACATCCCAATTGCCCTGACAGCGGGACACACTGGTGTCCTGCCGCAGGGGGTGAGGTTAGGTTTAGCTAAAAGAAAGGGGGTTAGGGTTAGGATGCAGGGCCAGGAAGGGACCAAGGAGAGAGGTCTAGGGTTAGGCACTTTGAAGGGGAGGTTAGGCAGCAGGGAAGGGAGGGTTAGGGTTAGGCACCAAGGAAAGTCAGGTTTAGGCACCCACAAGGGAAGGTTAGGGTTAGGGTAGGGGGCAGAGCAGGGTTAGGGTTCTTTAGAGGGGACTGTCAGGATTCTGATGTATGGGATGCCGCTGTCTGTATTTTGACCACCGGCATCCCATCCATCAGCAAATCATACTGAAACCACAGTGAGAACTGCCTTTGGTATGTATGACTGGTAGTGCACAACTGAGTGGTACTGTACCGGACTGGTTACCAGCTGAAGGGTTAAATCCGGACTGGACTGATTACCTGCTGGAGGTTTAAAGCTAGACTGGACTGGTTACCGGCTGATGGGTTGAAGCTGGACCGGACTGATTACTGGCTGAAGGGTTAAAGCTGGACTGGACTGGCTACTGATTGAAGGGTTAAAGATGAACCGGACTGGTTATGGGCTGAAGGGTTAAAGCTGGACCAGACTGGTTATCGGTTGAAGGGTTAAAGCTGGACTGAACTGGTTACTGCCTGAAGGGTTATAGCTGGACCGGACTGGTTACCGGCTGAAGGGTTAAAGCTAGACTGGACTGGTTACCGATTGAAGGGTTAAAGCTGGACCAGACTCATTACCAGCTGAAGGGTTAAAGCAGGACCAGACTGGTTACTGGCTGAAGGGTTAAAGCTGGACTGGACTTATTACTGGCTGAAGGGTTAAAGCTGGACCAGACTGTTTACCAGGTGAAAGGTCTAAGCTGGACCGAACCGGTTACTGGATGAAAGGTTAAAGCTGGACTGGTTACCGGCAGACGGGTAAAAGCTCAACCGGACTGGTTACCGGCTGAAGTGTTAAAACTGGACCTGGTAGAGCTGCACAACATGCAGTTTCACTTGTCACACTAACAATGTAACTAATTGCACAGGCCCTGAGTGCTTGCAAAGGACCTCCTTTCATACCTGAGCAGGCAGCAGCATGGAGTGTCAGTGAGGATAGTCTCTCATTGGCCCCTGCCGTCGTGTGACCAGAGGAAAGATGGCGGTGCCTATGCAGGAGACAGAGAGGACGCCACCCTAAAACTACAAGACTCCAGACAGAGTGGACCATGCAGGGAGATTGCCACAGGCTGGCAGACACTTGAGCCCTGCTTTCACAGGACCTGCTGGACCCCCTGCCAGACCCACAGTGTCAGTAGTAAGCAATTAGGACACTGGTGTTGGCCACATGTCCAGACAACAGGCCAGCTAAAACATTTCCTTTAGTAACAAGGCTTTAATCTTATCCAGAAAGAACATTAATCTAAGATGCCCATCAGCCATAGTGTCAGACAAATGTATAGGTCGATTTATGGTCTGATCTATACCAAACTTCATGGCATGAAAAATTACATTACTTTTAGAAATTGA
Organism: Pseudophryne corroboree; assembly: GCF_028390025.1. Taxonomy (NCBI): domain Eukaryota; kingdom Metazoa; phylum Chordata; class Amphibia; order Anura; family Myobatrachidae; genus Pseudophryne; species Pseudophryne corroboree. The sequence continues at coordinate 438,740,771 of NC_086448.1, read as the reverse complement.
AAATGTCATACATTAGATGAACATTCATGGGAACCAGAGGACAATATTCATTGTCCCTAAATGAATTCAAGTTTTCCATTACCAACATCACACTAAGCCTAGCGCACCTGGAAGTCACTTATTGACGAGGGTGGTACTGTCAATGGCTTTTGCATTAGCTAAGTCCATGTATAATCAGCAGCCTGTTCATTATTTAAAAAAACATTCACAGGTAGGTAATTTCCTATTGGAGTACGTTCGTTAATGCTCCAAACTTTGTGGACAAAGCACAAGTTGTTTGAAAGTTGTGCTAAAGTGTATTTTATTATAGTACATTATGAAATTGGTTTATGTAAATTCAGAGTAAGCAAATGGGTTAAAATATCTCAACAACTTCCTTATTATTATTATTATTATTATTATTATCCTTTATTTATATGGCGCCACAAGGGATCCGCAGCACCCATTACACAGTACATAATCAAATGAGCAAACAAGAAAACAGCACTTACAGTTCAAGACAATATAGGACAGGCAAAGAAAACCTGGGGTTAGGTGCCAGCAAAGGGAGTAAGGAGTGTACGATTGTGTAAGTAAGAAAAGGAAAGGCACATGAGGAAAGTAGGCCATGCTCTTGCAAGCTAAAGGGGGGTACACACGGAGAGATCCGTGCTTAAAATCTAAGCAATCTTGCTAGATTGCTTAGATTTTAAGCACGGATCTGCCGTGTGTATGCCCTCCAGCGATAGCGATGCGCGGCCCCGCGCATCGCTATCGCCGATGCTAGATTGAGCTGCATGCAGGCTCAATCTAGCGGGTCGCTCACTTCACCGTTGTGTGAAGTGAGCGGCCCCCCGTCGGCTTTCCCCCTCGCTCAGCACATCGCGCTGTGCTGAGCGGGGTGAGAGATGTGTGCTGAGCGGTCTGTGTTAAGATCGCTCAGCACACATCTCTCCCGTGAGTACCCCCCTTTACAATGTAAATGGTGAGGTGATAACAGACCAGGGTGACACAGAAGGGGTAGCCAGTGAGCATAGACAAGAGGGTTAGGAGGAGAGTTGGCTGGGTTTGGTGAAGAAGTGGGTCTTGAGAGCCCATTTGAAGTATTGTAGAGAGGTGGAGAGTCAGATGGGGAGAGGAAGAGCATTCCAGAGATAGGGAGCAGCACGTGCAAAATCTTGTAGGTAGGAGTGGGAGGAGGTAATCAGTTGGCAATTAGCAGAGCGAAGAGGACGGGTGGGAATGTAAAGAGAGAGAAGGTCAGAGATGTAAGAGGGAGAAGAGTGGGTGATGGCTTTGTAGGTGTGTGTGAGAAGCTTGATTTGGATTCTGAATGGGAAGGGTAGCCAGTGAAGGTCCTGCAAGAGAGGGGATGTGGAAGCAGTATGTTTGGTGAGGAAGATAGGACGGGCATCAGCATTGAGGATAGATTGGAGTGGAGAGAAGCATTTTTGAGGGAGGCCAGATAGGAGGAGATTGCAGTAGTCCAATCTTGAGATGACCAGTGAGTGGATGAGGGTCTTAGTAGCGTCCTGGGTGAGAAACGGTCTGATCCTGGAGATGTTTTTGAGATGGAAATTGCAGGTTTGTGAGAGGTACTGAATGTGTGGTTTGAAGGAGAGGGAGGAGTCAAGGATTACTCCAAGACATCGCACTTGGGGGCTAGAGGAGATAGTTGTGCCATCAATGGATAATAAAATTGTGGGAGGTGAAGTTATGCGGGAGGGAGGGAAGATGATCAGCTCAGTCATAGACATGTTAAGTCTAAGAAAGCAATGGGACATCCAGGAGGAGATAGCAAAGAGACAGTTCGAGATATGAGTGAGGAAAGCAGGGAGGAAGTCAGGGGAGGAAAGGTAGATTTGAATATCATCAGCGTAGAGATGATATTTTAAGTCAAAAGAGCTAATGAGCTCACCTAATGAGGATGTGTAGAGAGAGAAAATGAGAGGCCCAAGGACAGAACCTTGGAGGACACCTACTGGTAGAGGAAGTGTGGGGGGTGGGGGAGTCATGAGAGGAGACAGGGAAGGAATGGTCAGAAAGGTAGGAGGACGGATATGAGAGAGCAGTATCACACAAACCAAGTGAGTAAAGGATTTGCAGGAGGAGACGGTGGTCTACAATGTCAAAAGCAGCAGAGAGGTCACGGAGAATAATCAGAGAGTAGTGGCCCCTGGATTTAGCAGCAAGGAGGTAATTGCAGACTTTCATGAGGGCAGTTTCAGTGGAGTGCTGAGGACGTAAACCAGACTGGAAAGGGTCAAGCAGTGAGTGGGAAGAATGACAGACAGTGAGGCGGTTGTAGACAATATGCTCAAGGAGTTTGGAGGCAAAAGGGAGAAGAGAGATACGTCGGTAGTTGGAGAGATTGGTTGGATCAAGGGTAGGTTTTTTAAGAATAGGGGAAACAAGTGCATGCTTGAAGGCAGAAGGGACAGTGCCTGATGAGAGTGAGAGATTGAGTAGATGGGCAAGATGGGAACAGGCAGAAGAAGAGAGGAAACGGAGAAGGCGGGAGGGAATATGGTCAAGTGGGGAAGTGGAGGGGGGTGAGGACCAGATGAGGAACATGACTTCCTCTCCAGATACAGGGAAGAAAGATGTCAGAGTTAGTAAGAGGGAAGAAGAGCTGGGGTCGGGAAATGGAGGAGGGGGGTTGCTCAGGTTCTGGTGGGATGTTATGTCCTGACGAATGGAGTCAATTTTGGATGTGAAGTAGGTGGCAAAGTAAAAAGCAGAAAGTGAAGAGGGGAGTTGAGGCGAGGGTGGGCAGAGGAGTGAGTTGACAGTGGCAAAGAGGTGCCAGGGGTTCGAGGATTGGGAGGAGATGAGGTTTTTGAAGTAAGATTGTTCAGAGAGGGTAAGGGTAGCAAAGTAGGATGAGACCATAAATTTGTAGTAGAGGAAGTTGGCCTTAGAGCGTAATTTCCTCCACTGTCGCTCAGCTGTACATGAGCATTTTTGCAGTTATTTGGTACATTTGGTATGCTAAGGTTGAGGTGTCGATCTGCAAGGGTGAATAATGGTTGGTGGGGCAACAGAGTCAAAAGCAGAGGTAAGGGATGCATTGTATAGGGAAGTAGCTTGTTCAGGGCAGGAAAGAGAGAATAGGAGAGAGCAGCGAGTCAAACAGGGAAGATAGGGAATTGGTGTCAATAGCCTCAACGGTACACTTTGTGATGGCAGTCTTAGGTGGTAAAGGTAGAGAAGCAGATAGAGATAGGTTAAAAGTGAGCAGGTGATGGTCAGAGAGGGGAAACAGGGAGTTGGAGAAATCAGAAAGAGCACAGCGGTGAGTGAAGACCAGATCCAGTGAGCTTCCACTCACATGGGAGGGGGAGAAGGTCCACTGGGAGAAACCAAGAGAATAGGTGAGGTTAAGGAGTTTAGAGGCAGTTGATTTTGTGGGGTGATTTATAGGGATGTTGAACTCACCTAGGATAATGGAGGGAATGTCAGAAGAGAGAAAATGAGGAAGCCAGGAAGCAAAGTTGTTAAGGAATTTGGAGGACATGCCAGGGGGGCATGACAGCTACTCAAAGATGAACTGGTTGGAGGAGGCGTATGGCATGGAACTCAAATGTAGAGAATGTAAGGGATGGTTCTGGTGGTATGAGTTGGTATGAGTAGCTAGAGGGTAGTAGGAGCCCAACACCATCACCGTTGTGACCCCCAGGTCCGGCTGTGTGTGAGAATGTGAGACCCCCAGTAGAGAGAGCAGCGGGAGAAACTGTGTCAGAGGAGGTTATCCAAGTTTCAATGATGGCTAGGAGATGCAAGGAATTTGAGATAAAAAGGTCATGAGTGAGGACCAGTTTATTACAGACAGATCTGGCATTCCAGAGGGCACAGGAGAGAGGGAGAGAGTCTGAGGGTGTGATGTGAATGAGATTATCAGGGTTGCTCTAGCAATGAAGTTAAACAACAAAAGAGTTTAAACAATTTCCTTATAACCAATAATTTAGAGATAACATCATTGCATTCTTTGAATTCCTATAGAATGCCATAACTAAATAATTTTATAAACTTCTTTTTAACGCATATTTGTTTTTCATATCACTGTCATGTTGTTTATTTATCCTTTCACTCAAACAATATTGTCCTCACAGAATTGTATGCAACATAAATGCAGATAAGACAATGTCTTTCTCTTTGAATAGCGAGTAATTGGCGTTATGCCTAAAATATTCAGTTCATACATTTTAGAAACAACTGAGTGGAATAAATATAACAATAAGTTGCACTTGTAATTCAATGCAGTTGCGGAGAAATGTTTGGAAACAATGTTAATGTATGCATTTGTGCTCTACTAGATGACACAAACAAATAATCATGGCGCTCCATCTGGAGTGGGCTACTAACCTTGGATTATTTCTAGTGTGATTGGATCCTACAATTAATTTTAACACAGTGCATCATCCTCCAGAGGAAAACAGAATAGCAGCTATCAGTAAACCAAACACCCTATTTTCATTTTCTAATAATAAAAACTGACATGAGTAAAGATTGTCATGTGTAGACAATGCATATTTTTTTTAAATATATTTTCTGGGGAATTTATTAATCCAGTACAAGGATATAGAATCTATTCTAGTAACACTATAGCAATAAATTCTAAATGCATTGAAAAATAGAGTTGAAAAATGACATTTTGGCACCCACTTACTAGCATGGCAGTGGTACAGTATGTGTGTTGCAGTATATGTCTCTCACAATGTGCTCCCAATCACCTCTTCTCTTGCTATTGCTCACCATGCTGGCCCCCCTCCACTTGGGTCAGGCATCCAGCATCTTCTGAAAATTGAAGTGTCAAACAGTTGTCTGATGAGTAATTCTGCCTGGCTCCAGCCATTCTGCTTGTGTCTTGTTAGTTTGATTGTGTAGCAGTTCCAGCCCGTATCCTGCCTTATGCACAGGGCTGGACTAATGCACAGAGGTATCTGAAAAATCCCTAGTGGGTAACAATATCTAAATACACCACTCCCTCCTCTAATGTCAGGTTCTTGTGCAGGGTCTAGACATTGCACTTAAGTTATATATTGTTACCTTATTAGAGGGCAGTTACCTGGTAGAGCAAGGGAGGCCAACCGGTCAGTGACAAAGAGCCAAAAAACCTTGTTAGGTTCGTCAAAGAGCCGACATCGAGCCGAAGGCGCGCATGCAAAAATGGAATGTGGCCTTGTGCCTGCTAGACCATGCCCCTGGTATAATATACATTGAAAAAGCCAGAACGACATAAAATACATTTTTTTAAAGTCAGATCCATTGAAAGAGCCACTTTCACATAAAATAACTGAAAAAGCCAGATTCACATAATAAACTTAAGTTCCCCCATGTGTCACTCCAGCCAGCTCCCCATGTGACACTCCTGCTAGCACCCTCCTATGTCACTCCAGCCAGCTCCCCATGTGACACTCCTGCTAGCACCCTCCTATGTCACTCCAGCCAGCTCCCCATGTGACACTCCTGCTAGCACCCTCCTATTTCACTCAAGCCAGCTCCCCATGTGACACTCCTGCTAGCACCCTTCTATGTCACTCCAACCAGCTCCCCATGTGACACTCCTGTTAGCACCCTCCTATGTCACCCCTGCCAGCACCCCCCATGTCACTCCAGCCAGCTCTCCCATGTGTCTCTCCTGCCAGGACCCTTCTGTGTCACTCCAGCCAGCTCCGCCTTGTGTCACTGTAGCCCACCCTCATGTGTTACTAAAGTTCCCCCACTAAGTCATGCCATTGCTGCAGCCGCTAATGTGTTCTCTGTTTGCCAGTGGGTGTCTCGCCTCTAGTATCTGGCTCTTCAATTTTCAGTCCCTGTAGTGCTGCTGCATGTCTGACTGGAGTGTAGCAGTTTTTGTATCTGTTGTAGTCACATGATTTAGAGTGTTGGGAGCCACATATAAATAAAGAAAAAGCCTCATGCGGCTCAAGAGCCACTGGTTGGCCACCGCTGTGGTAGAGCATACAGATGTGATTTCAGTCATACCAAATTGCCCCTCTTGGTGCTCCAGGTCCAGGAGGACATGGACATACTGTCTTTCTTGCTTAAAATGTGCATGTTATATGCATTTATAAAACAATTGGGCTCAAGAAAACTTCATTACGCTGACCAATTTCATGTGCAACATTCGTATATCTATATGCAACTCAGTCTAAATCTGTGTAAAAAGGACTTTAATATGAGCAGGCATGGCTTTTTCCCAAGTCAAGTTGGGTTGTTGCGATTTGTAAAATCAGTACGTGTGTGGTTAATGTCATAGAGCAGAACTGTAACTAGACTTTTTGGTGCCCTGTGCCAGAAGGAGAATTGGTGCTCCACCCATTTTCCCAACAGGGACATAAGGTGCATGCCTCCAGGGGAAGAGGCATGACAAAATTGATCCCAGAGAAACCCCATGCTATGATGCCCCTTCCCATATACAGTGCATCCGTAAAGTATTTACAGTGCATCACTTTTTCCACATTTTGTTATGTTACAGCCTTATTCTGAACTGGAATAAATAAATTTTTCCCCTCAAAATTCTACACCCAATTCCCCATAATTACAACGTGAAAAAAGTGTTTTTGAGATTTTTGCAAATTTAGTAAAAATAAAAAACTAAGAAATCACATGTACATAAGTATTCACAGCCTTTGCTCAATAATTTGTTAATGCACCTCTGGCAGTAATTACAGCCTCAAGTCTTTTTGAATATGATGCCACAAGCTTGGCACACTTATCTTTGGACAGTTTCACCCATTCCTCTTTGCAGTACCTCTCAAGCTCCATCATGTTGGATGGGAAGCGGAGGGTGACAGCCATTCTCAGATGTCTCCAGAGATGTTCAATCGGATTCAAGTCTGGACTCTGGCTGGGCCACTCAAGGACATTCACAGAGATGTCTTGAAGCCACCCACTTGATATCTTGGATGCATTTTTAGGGTCGTTGTCCTGCTGAAAGATGAACCGTCGCCCCAGTCTGAAGTCAAGAGCGCTCTGGAGCAGGTTTTCATCCAGGATGTCTCTGTACATTGCTGTATTCATCTTTCCCTCTATCCTGACTAGTCTCCCAGTTCCTGCCACTGAAAAACATCGCCACAGCATGATAATGCTGCCACCACCATGCTTCACTGTAGGGATGGTATTGGCCTGGTCATGAGCAGTGCCAGGTTTCCTCCAAACATGATGCCTGGCATTCAAGCCAAATAGTTTAATCTTTGTCTCATCAGACCAGAGAATTTTGTTTCTCATGGTCTGATAGTCTTTTAGGTGCATTTTGTAGAACTCCAGGTGGGCTGCCATGTGCTTTTTACTAAGGAGTGGCTTCCGTCTGGCCACTCTACCATACAGACCTGATTGGTGGATTGCTGCAGAGATGGTTGTCCTTCTGGAAGGTTCTCCTCTCTCCACAGAGGAACACTGTAGCTCTGACAGAGTGACCATCATGTTCTTGGTCACCTCCCTGACTAGGGCCCTTCTCCCTCGATTGTTTAGTTTAGACAGCCGGCCAGCTCTAGGAAGAGTCCTGGTGGTTCCGAACTTCTACCATTTATGGATGATGGAGGCCACTGTGCTCACTGGGACCTTCAAAGCAGCAGATATTTTTCTGTACCCTTCCCCAAATTTGTGCCTCGAGACAATCCTGTCTCGGAGGTCTACAGACAATTCCTTTGACTTCATGCTTGGTTTGTGCTCAGATATGCACTGTCAAGTGTGGGACCTTATATAAACAGGTGTGTGCCTTTCCAAATCATGTCCAATCAACTGAATTTACCACAGATGGACTCCAATTAAGCTGTAGGAATATCTCATGGATGATCAGTGGAAACAGGATGCGCCTGAGCTCAATTTTGAGCTTCATGGCAAAGGCTGTGAATACTTCTGTACATGTGATTTCTAAGTTTTTATTTTTAATAAATTTGCAAAAGTCTACCAAAAACTTTTTTCACATTGTCATTATGTGGTATGGGGGGTCATTCCTAGTTGTTCGCTCGTTGCCGATTTTCGCAACGGAGCGATTAAGGCAAAAATGTGCATGCGCATGGTTCGCAGTGCGCATGCGGTAAGTATTTTAGCACAAAACTTAGTAGATTTACTCAAGTCTGAATGAAGAAATTTTATCGTTGAAGTGATCGTAGTGTGATTGACAGGAAGTGGGTGTTTCTGGGCGGAAACTGGCTGTTTTCTGGGAGTGTGCGGAAAAACGCTGGCGTGTCAGGGAAAAACGCAGGAGTATCTGGAGAAACGGGGGAGTGGCTGGCCGAACGATGGGCGTGTGTGTGACATCAAACCAGGAACGAAACGGCCTGAGCTGATCGCAATCTGTGAGTAGGTCTGGAGCTACTCAGAAACTGCTAAGAAATTTCTATTCGCAATTCTGCTAATCTTTCGTTCGCAATTCTGCTAAGCTAAGATACACTCCCAGAGGGCGGCGGCTTAGCGTATGCAATGCTGCTAAAAGCAGCTAGCGAGCGAACTACTCGGAATCACCCCCATTGTGTGTAGAATTTTGAGGGGAAAAAATAAATTAATTCCATTTTGGAATAAGGCTATAACATAACAAAATATGGAAGAAGTGAAGCACTGTGAATACTTTCCAGATGTACTATCCTCTTTATAGTACATTCATGCATTCAACCCGAGAAGTCACCGCCATTCAGCCACAATACCCCTCATTAAACACATTTCAATATACTGCCACACCAGGACTCAACCTCACAACCTGCTGCATCCCAGCCAAACACCCCACCCACCAAGCCATTTGATCCCACATAAAAACTATGAGATTTCAAACTATATGAAGCTACCTGGACCCCGTAAAAAAAATAACCAGCACCATAATCAAGCAGATCCATGCAGTGTGCAGCCACACATCAAATCCCTTGCAGCCACAAACCACATAGATCTGCCCAGTTGTAATGCTGATCACCCCCTCACAAAGTAAAAGGTAATCTTCAAATAGGTAAAACTCTCCAGCTTGGAATTCTCTAGCTTTCTATGCAATTTTATAGGCAATGGGTTTGAATTCTTTTAGCTTCAGTATCCTGAAATGTAATAAGGGACAGCACGACTGAACAACAACGAGCTATCAGGTCAAGTCCATGAATGTTGTATAGGTATTAGTGACAAAAGGACAGGGACGGTCAGGAGATGCTGAGCTTCAAAAAGGAATAAAGCTGCAAATGAAAGTAATTAGATAATTGATCATTGACAAATGCTGCCAACCGCGCACCCTACCCTGCAGTGCTATGTGCGGAGCACAGTCCGCACACACCTATTTACAGCCCTGTGATAGTCTGCCATCTCTAGTACAGTGAGAGCAGCTTTTGCTGCATCTGCAATGTGAATAAGACTCATTACAGTATTTAAAGAAACGTATGAAATGCAACTCCTCTCGGAGTGTATAGATGCTAGGTGTATGGTGACACATCCAGGGGCGGATTGGGATTGAAACAAGCCCAGGAAATTTTCTGGAAGCAAACCTCATTGGGGTGCGGTCTGGTGAGGGCGTGGGGTCTGTTGAGTGGGGTGGGATTTCTCCTCATAGATCTTGATTGCGCGCAATTGGGGCCTTCCTTGCATCTTTTGCTGCAGTTGTGTCTGAGACCAGGGGAAGATTAGGAACTAAATGTGGCACTGTAAAATCTTGTAGATGTGCCCCGACATGGACAACACAAGAGGTATATCATACCGTGTAGCCATGGCAGCATCACTGAATGGGGACAATGCAGTGAACTAAGTGCGGTGGGCTGCCTGTCATGTGGGGAGTGGTACAACATGACAACACACAAAACAGGCCCTACAGACATGTCAGCCTACCAGGAATGTGCCTAGTGAACCCTATGGCCAATCCGCTCCTGGACACATCTGTAGATGAGCATGGGTACTTGGCTTGTTTCCATAAAAACTATACCCACATTTGCACTCCTGCTGATCATAATTATTGGTTGAGTTAATAGATGTATAATATACATATTTTTGGTGTGAAAATAACATTTCAAATACAGCATATTGCAAACTAAGAATATAATTGTAAAAGTATAAAAATTAACCAATAACTTACAGTAAATAAGTGTACCTACTTTTTCACAATGGCATGTATTTGGCTTTTACTAAACCAACTGCAGTTATCACTTTGTTGTAGTCACTGGTTGGTGTGTACCGGGGTCGCTTATCATATATAGAGTACATTAATGAGATATATATAGACAGGATTTACCTTCATGTGCTTTATTATTATTCATAGGCTACATTATACTAAATTTCAAGGACTATGATGTATTCACAATAATGCAGAATCTGGTAGTTCATACTGCATGAACAATCAGTATCTTATATATAAAATTCATTAGTCTGTTTGTGTGTTCAGTTTTGCATACGGACACCCCTGCACAGACAGGGATGAAACCAATGCAAGGTGGTAGAGTTGGATCTTGGAAAGGTTTTAGGGGGGTTATAGTCCCAGTCGATCCTCATGTTGGTGCATGCTGGGCAGAAATTTGACCCAGGCAGCCTGTTCAGAGCCTTCCACTGGATGGATTTGGATGAAAACTTCACAGAGTGGTAACATTCGATCCCAGAAGTCATACTAGAGGGTTGGGCAGAACTTTGACCCAGTGAACCTGTTCTGGGCCTTCCAGTTAATGGATTTAGATTAAAACTTCACAGTTATAGCACTGGATCCAAGAAGACATACTAAAGGGTTGAGGTCCTGGTCAGACCAGTGCTGTTTCTAGCGGCGGGCTAGCCATGCGATCACATGGGGCACCCGCTGTGTAACTTTGTGGCTCCTATCCTTCTCGCCCTCCTCTTTCCCATAGTACTCCACTGGGGGGGGGGGGGGGGGGGGAGAGTTTCTTGGAATGACGCAATTGCGTTGTGACACCATGAGACAACCGCATAATTTCACAAAACTCTGCCCCCAGAGCGGAGTACTATTTTCAGGAGGAGGGGGAGCAGAATAGCAGTGCTGGCGGGCTGGTGCCCACCAGTGAGTATACAGCACTGGCAATGAGCATTAACGTTGGCAACAAGCATGGATCACAGAACATGAAACCCCTGGTAATAAGCATGGCACCCAGTGCATGAAACTCCTGGCAACGAGCATGACGCCCAGCACATGAAACCCATGGCAACGAGCATGACACACAGAGCATGAAACCCCAGGCAATGAGCGGGTAATTTAAAAGTAATTTAAAGCCTTACTGTAGGGCATAATGTATCATGGAAATTGCGGTTTGTGGCATAATATTGTCAAAGTCGAAAAATATTGTAATGCATTCCTAACGTACTAACCCCATGCACATGCCCGCTGTGCGTGCACTCAGTCTGTCGTGCGTGCGCATATCCGCAATTTGCGTAACGGAGCTTGTCACGGCCATGCGCCTTAGCGCGTGGTATGCGCATTTATGGTAGAGTTTGTGAACGCATAGAGGGTTATTAGAACATTACATATTTAACCCAAATAGTGTACATTTTAGATATAGTTCCCCTAGACCATGTCAGCGAGTATTATTAGTTTAAACAGTTCCTGGACGGAGGGATTCGCCTTTGCATGATAGGAAGGGTCAGATAAAGGTTGGAAGGTGATGTCTAGTATCCAGCTGTAGGGTATTTTGAGGGTAACATTCCGGTGTTAGTTAGAGAAAGATCGCTTATTCCTGCGTATAGTTATGTGCAAAAGTAGAATATGAACATTAACTGTATTTACTGTATTTTATGTATGCGGCGGGAATCCAGAGGATACCACCCACAAGAGCAGTTGGGGAAAGACATCGCCCACCTATTCAAATCCACCTATGACCTTTTCTGTAATGTAGAGACACATCTCTGTGTCCAATGAACAATGAGATTACAGTGACCATTGTATTGTGTATGCATGTTGTGTATAAAAAGACCATTGTTGCCTGGCCGGTCAGAAGACTCTGAACGCTATCTGTATGATCAGCGGAGGATCGGCCGGGTTGCGCTTGCGAACATTCTCACGTATGTACATTCTCTGTAGCCATTATTCTGTTTAGATTTACTTGTTAGCCTGTAGTGTATGATTTGTATTGTTTACCTTTTGGAATTAATCCACTGAGGCCTTAGAACCCTGTGGTTGCAACTACAAATCTGTGTTGTGTTTTCACTTTCCTGCATGGGCTTTAAAGTAGATCTATCTGTATAAGGTGTATAAACATTGATAAGGTGTACGCACTGCGGGTACTTTGTATCGCCAGCGCTACTTAAGGTTTAAAGGTATAACATCATTGCAGTACTTTACTGTTAAGGGTTTAAAGTGTAAAGCATATCATTACATTGTATCATTTAACAAGGTTTAAAGGTTATCCATTGTGTGTGCGCACGCTGAGCGTACTCCGTACACTCAGCGCGGCGTGTGTACGCCAAGTGCGTACCACGTGCAGGACTCTGTACGCAAATAGCGTACAAAGTGCGTAGCACGTGCATTCAGTCTAGCGGCCATAGCGGCTCAACGGTAATAGTGTATTTAGAGGTATAGCTTTGCGGTCTAAGATAATATCGGCATTATCAATTGGGTGCTCGTCCGGTTCCTTCTCATACCCGCAGCCTAGCAGAGTTTTCGCAGACTTTATCTATCAGCAAAGGGCGGAAGGGTATCCCCTGTAAACCTTCTCTTGGTCGGGGGATACTATAAGTGCTGATTAGATAAGCGTCTGCCCTGCATGGTTTGAAGGGATGCTGGAGGGATCCGTAAGGTAAGAATGCAAAAGCTATTTTTCTTTTTAAAATCTGTAAATTTCTGTTTTGGCGCCAAATGCGCACGCAACACACGCACACACCTGTATTTTGTACTTTGCATATCAGCTCACACTATTGCCATAATTACTGATTACTAGAATTATTTTGACCTGTACTGGAAAATTTGTTGCTATTTAGTTAACATATAGAGTTAATATTTAAGGGAGTAAGTGTAAGACGCACACGCAGCCTGGCCTAGTTGTAAAGGTTTATACAGTAGAAACTGTGTGTGTGTTAAGTAAGTGATTATAGTTAAATATCGCTTACATTTATAGAAGTGTGGGATTTGTAGTACTGCGGACGTACGGCCTTTGTACACGTGTCTCGGACAGCGTTCGGGACTGCGTACGCAACGTAAAGGCCTACAAACGTGGCGTGTTTATGCAACGTGCGTACAGGTACGCCCACTAAATACAAATCGCACAATAGCATGGTTTCAGTTTAGGCAATACGGTAGCCACGCGATAATAGCACAAATTTGTTCAGTTTCCAATATTTAGTTTAAAAGAACCTTCCCTTACTGTATCACCTCTGGAATTACTCTGTTTATCTGAATGAAAGTTAATTTTCTGTACAGAAAAAACCAAAGTGTATATGAGTGAACGAGCGTGAGTGTGCAAACAATAAAGGTTTTGTGGACCCAGGGAATTCGGGATCCCGTAGGAGACCACATCAGGTGAGTGGACACTTGGTGGCGTGAGAGTGGCTTTCTCACGTTAACATTGATTAAGGTATAAAGGAGCAATTAGTATATCAGCTGACCAAGAGGTCAGCGAAGTCAGAAAACCGCGGACAAAGTCACGCAAAGCTCTGAATACCGCGGCCTAAAAGGTCCGTGAGGTTTTGTGTAGAGCGCAGCCCCGGGGGTTGGCGTAGTACCCGTATAGGCCCGTTCAGATATGCTCCGGCTGAGGTTTCGCAGCCTGAAAAACGATTCCATTGGTCGTACGGCGGATAAGTAACAGTTACCTATACGCTGTGCGATTGTACAGCGCGTTTGTGAGTGCAATACTTAGTCCACCGCGATAACCCTTTTACGAGTTGTGTGTAAAAGTTGCGGGCTCATTGGCGCTAAGTGTAGTACACGCAACGTGATTTGTGTAACAATTTTTTTATTTTAAGGGAGTTTCGCTGGTCACTCAGGAAATCTCCAACGACCAATATTTACTGGGAACGCTAAGTCACTCCCACACACTCTCAGTAAATAGAGGTTACATAGGGCCCTAGGTTGGGGATGATCGGTGCTGAAGACAGTGCTTAGGTGTATTGGCCAACGTGGGCGTGAGTGGGTGAGAGCGCTCTGAGAACTTTCACCGTTGCCTTACCACTGAGTATTTTGGTTTTTGTAGGAATTAGCTGAAAAGGCAATACCTGCAAAGGATGGGGGCCAGTTGCTCAAGTAAGGGACGATCAACCAGGGTTCAGGTTGATATTCTGCGGCCCAAGGGGTCGGCGAGGTACATAATGTGTGAGAAATATGGCTCACACACAGAGGTTTTATGCAATGAATGGGAACGTATGACTGCGGAAGATAGGGAACCATTCCCTAAGGTAGGCAGTTTAAGTCCAGAGGTGTTGCAAAATTTAAGGAGAAGGATATGTCTAATAAAATCCAGAAAACAAAGGATTAGACATACAGATTGTTTACATTTATGGCAACAGGAGGGTGATATGCAAAGGGGATTAGCTCAAACAGCTGGTTCCAACCCTAGCAGGAAACTGATAGCAACTGCACCACCACCACCACCGTACATTACAGGAGAGAAAGTGGCTACAGACAATGGCATACTAATATATAATAAGAGTAAACTTAATAAATGTGTTAATGCTAATCCGTGCAAGTTGTATCCCATCTTAAACTTCCCTCAGGACTGCGACCAAGAAGATGAGCCAAGCACGATATCGGCACTCTCTCTGGCAGCCACCATACAAGACACACAAGTGGGCATGGCCCAACCAGTAAGAGCAGTAGCAAAGGCCCCTAGCGGAGGGACAGGTGAGGTCGTGTCCACAGGTAAGTACGGTACAGTACATTATGCAGAGACAATTGCACCTCACATCGTAGAAGCAACCCAGAATGATGTAATTGAACTAAATCCTGTCAGGGTGATCGCAGTCCCCAATGGGAAGACTGACGCTCAGGGAATCACTCCCGTCAGGAACATTGCTATGCATTGTCCCTGGTCCCGGACAGAATTGAGGACAATTATGTCTGAATTTCCCGATCCCAGGAAGGATCTAGCCGCATGTCAGAGGTTTATTAGAAAACTAGGTAACGCCACCGAACCCACAAACAAAGATTGGCGGACAGTGCTACGGGCATGTTTGCCCTCCAATATTGACCCTGTGAAATTCATCGCTGACTGTAAATTAGACGCAGAGGTACCTCTCACTGATGAATACAATCAGGAGAATGTAAAACAGATCAATCTGCAATTAGGAGTATATTTCCCAACTGTTGTCAAATGAAATAAAATCTTCTCCATTAGACAAAAAGAAGGTGAAACGGCTTCTGAATATTTCCATCGAGCACTGCAGGAAATGGCTAGATACACTGGGGTCGAGGATATTAAGGAAAATGTACATCATAGAGAGGTAGCTGTGTCCGTATTAATGGACGGTTTAAAAGAAACGTTGAGAACAAGGGTACAAACCACTCAACCAAATTGGAGAGGTATCTCGGTGGCTGCATTAAGAGAGTCCGCTATTGAGCATGATGGGAACATCATTAGGCACAGGGAGTCACAGGGGGATAAGCTGATGACAGTAAGTATAAAAGCCCTGACAACGAAGCCACATCAGCCTAAACCCCAGACCGCTGATGGTAAGTCGTATGTAGTAAAATGTTATAAATGTCAGAGGGAAGGACATTACGCACGGAACTGTAATTTTAAAGACCCACATAAGGTATATCGACCCCCTAGACCAGAACATGACTCACAGCATAACACATGTAATTGGGATCAGGGACCGCATAGGAGGAATTACGAGCCACATGCAGGGGAAACAAGGAAGTACCCACCTAGGAGGGATTGGCAGCCCTCTGGAAATTCTCAGCTACCCCCCTCACATATCGTAGCTGCCAGCGCGCTGCGGGAGGGTCACAACATACAATAGGGGTCAGGCCACACCTGTACTTTGCAGCCAGTGAAGTTGATTGCTAGCCTTGGAAATGAACCCGAGGTTACAGTTGATGTAGCTGGTAGATCACTACCTTTCCTTGTAGATAGAGGGGCGGCCAGGTCAGTGTTAAATTCAATGGTAGGTATGTAAAACAATGGGTAAAACAATTTCAGCAATGGGGGTAACAGGAGTAGTGCAACACTACCCTTTAAGTAAACCAGCAGCGATTACGATAGGGCCTTTGCAGACCAAGCACTCCTTTCTGCTAGCTGCATCGGCTCCGACTAATCTACTTGGGAGAGATTTACTGTATAAGATGAGATGTGTCATATATTGTACTCCTGAGGGTGTCTTCTTAGATGTACATGAGAATCACGTTCAGGAAGTGCAGGATATGTTAGACACTCCACAAAGGTTAATGTCACACTCTGCTGTTATAGACAGGTGTCCATCCAAGGTAGAGGAAATGATCTCCCAGATACCGGAATCCCTCTGGACCAAAGATGGACAAGACACTGGATTGATGGCAAATGTAGCTCCTATAGTTGTGCAAGTAAAAGATGGTAGGATAGCTCCAAAAATCCCTCAGTATCCTCTGAAGCCAGAGGTAGAGTTAGGAGTGTACCCTGTCATAGAGCGGCTGCTACAGCAGGGCATCCTAGTCAGGACGTCCAGCACTGCCAATAGTCCCATCTTCCCTGTGAAAAAGAGTGGGGGGAGGGGTTACAGGCTAGTGCAGGATCTAAGGGGGATAAACAAGATAGTTGAGAGCCAATTCCCCGTAGTGCCAAATCCAGCTGTCATCCTCATGCAAATTCCCCCTACTGCGAAGTTTTTCACTGTCATTGACCTCTGTTCTGCCTTCTTTTCGGTCCCTCTGCACCCTGACAGACAATATTTGTTTGCATTTACATACAGAGGAGTACAGTACACCTGGACTCGCTTACCCCAAGGTTTCATTGACAGCCCAAGTATTTTCTCCCAGGCTTTGCATGACTGTTTACAATCCTTTCAACCTGAGAGCGGATCAGTATTAATACAGTATGTAGATGACTTACTGCTGTGTTCTGACTCACTCGAATCGTCCTTGAAAGACACGAAACAGCTTCTGTTTCACCTTTCTAATACGGGACACAAGGTTTCAAAGGATAAGTTACAGTTGTGCCAGACCAAGGTGAAATATTTGGGACATTGCTTAACACAAGGACTGAGACACCTCACCGCTGATAGAATACAGGCGATTCGCGACATGACTCTGCCACAAACCCAGCAACAGATCCGAACTTTCCTAGGAATGTGTGGGTACTGCCGAAACTGGATCCCAGGGTTCTCCATACTGGCTTTACCTCTACAGGAAATGGTCTCTTCAAACAAACCAGATCGGATTTCGCACACAGATGAGTCCGAACTGGCATTTGAGAAACTCAATCAGTGCCTATCACAGGCACCTGCATTAGGTATGCCAGATTATGGGAAACCCTTTGAATTGTACGGCACAGAGAGTGCTTGGTGTGCGGCAGGTGTTTTAACATAGAGACATGGTGATGCCAGCAGACCGGTAGCTTACTACAGCGCACAGCTAGACACCGTAGCACGGTCTCTCCCCACATGCTTGCGAAGTGTTGCAGTGATAGCATTGCTAGTGAGTAAAAGTGAAGATGTAGTGTTGGGACACAACCTGACCATCCATACACCTCATGCAGTGTCAGCCTTGCTGAATTCTGCCCAAACCAGACATGTCTCATCAGCACGGTTTACAAGGTGGGAGTTAGCACTAATGGCCCCTGTAAACATCACCATAAAGAGATGCAGCGCACTAAATCCTGCAACGTATCTCCCAGGTGTGCCTGGACAGGAACAAAGGGTGGAGGATGAGAGTGATGGTGAAGGAGGATTTAGTACAGACACTGACACACATGATTGTATGGAATATCTGAACCAAACTTTCACTGCAAGACCCGACATTAGTGACAACCCACTGGAAGGCGTAGATTTTACTTTTTACACTGACGGTAGTTGCCACAGACAGACGGACTCGGGAGACTTGTGTACTGGATACGCAGTCGTAGATGACAAAGGTATCATAGAAGCTGAACCTCTGGGCCCACCGCGCTCAGCACAAGTTGCTGAGCTGGTCGCCCTAACCAGAGCGTGTGAATTGGCTAAGGGTAAGTCAGCCAATATTTATACAGATTCTAGGTATGCCTTTGGAGTAGTGCATGATTTTGGGGCCCTATGGCGCCTCAGAAATTTCATGACGGCAGCTGGCACACCCGTGGCGCATGCGACCCACATCAAAAGACTTCTAACAGCGATACAGGAACCTGACAGAGTGGCTGTTATCAAGTGTAAAGCCCACATGTACAGTCAAGACCCAGTGTCACTTGGTAACAGCCGGGCAGACGAAGCTGCTAAATCAGCAGCCAAGACCCCCATACAGACAGACACATCACACAACTGATGGTATTCAATACCGTCAACACACAAAAATTAAGTGAAATGCAAAATTTGTGTTCTCCACAGGAAAATGCAGTCTGGAGGTCAAAAGGGTATGGCCAAGAGTCCTCAGGACTCTGGACAGATGGACAAGGTAAGCCAGTAGCCCCCAGAGCATATCTTCCAAGCTTAGCTGAGGCGGCACACGTTCTGACTCATCTGGGCAAAGAGGGTATGTGTAAGCTGGTGAGAGCCTACTGGTGTGCGCCAGGATTCTCTTCTCATGCGGGTAAGAGAGCAATGACATGTCTTATCTGCTTGAGGAAGAATATTGGAAAGTCAATACCAACAGAACCATCCCATATCCCGCCAACAGACGGCCCTTTTCAGGTAATACAAATTGATTTGATACAGTTGCCACCCTGCAGAAATTTAAAGTATGTGTTAGTTTGTATTGACGTGTTTTCAAATTGGGTAGAAGCATTCCCCGCTGCCACAAATACTGCTACGTTTACTGCAAAGAAAATCGTGCAGGAATTTTTGTGCAGATATGGTATCCCTAGGATAATTGAAAGTGATAGGGGTACCCATTTTACAGGTGAAGTCTTTCAGGTAATGTGCAAACTGAGGGGAATTAATAGTAAGCTGCATACTCCGTACCGCCCACAGGCGAGTGCGAAAGTGGAAAGAGTAAACAGCACTATTAAGAACAAGCTGAGCAAAGTGATGGCTGAAACTGGATTGTTGTGGCCAGAAGCTTTGCCACTTGTATTGTACAGCATCAGAACCACTCCCAGGTCCCCCCTCAACCTATCACCCTTTGAGATTCTTTTTGGTCGACAACCCCATGTAATGATTGACCCCCAGGATGATTTGAAATGCAATAATGAAGTGACTGTAAAATATTTGGTTAAGATGAGCAAGCAGTTGAGGAATCAAAACAGAAACTTAAAGCTGGTGATTCCTGACCTACCAGACAGTAATTGTCATGACATTGAACCATTATGTAATGATTCGAAATTTTCTACGCTCAGGTTGCCTTATTGACCGGTGGTAAGGACCGTACCAAGTCTTACTGACCAGCACGACAGCATTAAAGGCTGCCGAGAGAGAGACTTGGGTCCACTTGTCCCACTGTAAGAAGGTCGCAGACCCAGAGAAAGCCCGTGACAGAGAGCAGAGTGTAGAGGAAATCGTATCACTGGAGTGCCTGTTCCGGGAAGGTTGAGAGGCAGGACTGTTGTCACGGCACCTGAGCACAGAGAACTACAAGACCAGAGGCGGTTGTCGCACAAAAATTTCTTTTTCCTTTTTATTATTTTCTCCATCTCCCATTATCCTCCTTTCCCCCCCTTCCTTGCTCCATTTTCTCTCCCCTTAGCAAGATGGACTTACCCCAAGAGACTGCATTCCGGGTTTTCCTGTTGACCCTGTTGTTGACCAGAGCAGTCTATTTCGGTAAGAGTACCAGAGAGGTCGAGAAAGGATCTGGAATGGGTTCTGATGGCAAGGACGGATTTGTAGAATTCCAAGAGCAACACATCCACCGAGCAAAGGAGAGTATCAGAAAACGATCTGGTAGTCACGAAACTAGGAGGCACTGTGAAGGGTTATTGGCTGAGGAAAATTGTATTTGTAGAAACTGTGAAAACATAGTTGAGGACGGGTGCATCCAGAGATGTCAGTCCAGCCTTAATATCAACATGGACCGTCATCCATTGAGTGACTATCACTCATTAGTGGGTAAGGTTTTAAACCAAACAGAATGCTGGGTGTGCTCACAAGTACCTCAAGGTCAGAGCAAGTCAGGACTAGTAATGTATCCATTAACAATAGATGAGGTACTTGAATTAAGGGGTGGGAGACCGGTGGACAAGAAATTTAATATTTCTAGGCCCCCTAGTTTGAAGCTCCACCAATATCATGTGGATAGGTCCTTAGTATGTTTCAACATTTCCAATCCCCGAAAGCCGGGAAATTGGGAAGTGACATGGAATAACCAAACCATGGCATTTTCACACAAAGCCGACAGAATGCCCATAGACACAGAACTTATACGCCAAATAGCCGACGTTGGAAGGTATTTTCGGTACAGGTATACTCTAGGAAGTAGGACCATGCGGGTTGGAGAAGTATCACCAGGGTACTGTGCGCATATCATACAGCCTGATACGTGTACTGAACAGATGAGAGAGTTAGGGGTAGGATTTTTCACTTGGAAGGTTTGCAATATGGTAATGTCATATTCTGTCCCATATGTTCTCCCCGATGATGCATATTTCATATGCGGGAGGAAGGCGTATAAGTGGCTTGCCCCAAACTCAGAGGGATTGTGTTACATTGGAAGAGTGTTGCCAGAAGTTATGACCATAACCCATAATAAGATGAAAGACGTTCACCGCAATGCTCAAGCTCCTTACACTCACACTCACTATGAACACATCGTTAAGAGACACCTTATAGATAGGACAGAGCACGCAGCCTCTGATTTGATCCACAAATCCACCGGGATTCAATTCCTACTCGTGTTAGATATCACCCGTACCACCAGAGGAATTATAAATTATAGGTATATTCTTGCGCTAGCGAACCTGATAGATAATATCACCGAGATGTATGATGACACCTTCAGGTATACAGGGAGGGAATTGCAAGCTTACAAAACGGAACTGATCCAGCACAGGATGGTTCTAAATTATATCACAGCGGTGACAGGCGGGTATTGTGTCACCCTAGCAACTCAGTATGGTGTGAAATGCTGCACGTACATTACAAACAGCACTGATGACCCAACCGAGGTCATAGATCAAAAGATGGACGATATCTTGCAGTTGAAGTGGGAGTTCCGAAGGAGGCACAACCTTAACCTTACTGCTGTGAGTAATGAACTGACCGGCTGGGTCTCATGGTTGAACCCACGCAATTGGTTCTCAGGTTTAGGAGAATGGGCTCAAAATGTTATCGTGAGTGTAGGAAAGTTTCTCCTTTGTATCCTGGTAGTCATCGTAATGATTGGTTTGATATTTAGATGTGTTCGATTTTTAATGCGGCGCAAGCACGGTACCAAAGTGATGAGTTTGAGGAGCGAGGGCATTGTTACACAAACTGATTTAATTTATGACCCATCAATAGAGACAATGTTGTGATAAAACGTGATTCCACGGTCCGTTTCTTTCACCCGTTTCTCCTTTGTTTTCCCTCAAGCAAAAATACATCCATTCTGAAGGAACTTTGATGTACTATACATTCATTCGGAAAAGACTTTGATGGACACTCTAAAGACTTTGATGGACACTCTAAAGACTTTGATGGACATTCTAAAGACTTTGATTAACACCTTCAGCAAAGATACACCCATCCGGACAAGACTTCAACCAACACCCAAGAACGATTACACGGATGTTATGTGAATGTATTTGTGATACGTGTCTTATCTTCATATCTACAACCTTCAGGTAGTGACACACATAGTCGACAGGTGATATATATATATATATACACATATTAGCATTCCATGTATCATCAACTAAATGTGCACCCCATTTGCTGGAACAAGAAGCCGAAAAGAGCTCGGTAGTGTTTGTTGGCCCACTTACAGACCCTTAATACGTGATAAGAAGGATTTAATGTATACTTTGCAATACCTCGAAGCTTATCTAGAACATGTATGGCACGATGATACATGCCCCTCAGACATGAATTTCATACATACATGCTTTTACTATCCCTCTAGGTCATACATTTACTGCCTACTCCTCTCCTCCTACCACCCAATCATTTATGGATAATGTATTGTATATTTTTATCCAATTATTTTATAGATATTGTATTGTATATTTTTCTGTTTAATGTTTTGATAGTGGCAGTTATTGTTGACTGCCAAAGGGTGGACTGTCAAAGTCGAAAAATATTGTAATGCATGCCTAACGTACTAACCCCATGCACATGCCCACTGCGCGTGCACTCAGTCTGTCGTGCGTGCGCATATCCGCAATTTGCGTAACGGAGCTTGTCACGGCCATGCGCCTTAGCGCGTGGTATGCACATTTACGGTAGAGTTTGTGAACACATAGAGGGTTATTAGAACATTACATATTTAACCCAAATAGTGTACATTTTAGATATAGTTCCCCTAGACCATGTCAGCGAGTATTATTAGTTTAAACAGTTCCTGGACGGAGGGATTCGCCTTTGCATGATAGGAAGGGTCAGATAAAGATTGGAAGGTGATGTCTAGTATCCAGCTGTATGGTATTTTGAGGGTAACATTCCGGTGTTAGTTAGAGAAAGATTGCTTATTCCTGCGTATAGTTATGTGCAAAAGTAGAATATGAACATTAACTATATTTACTGTATTTTATGTATGCGGCGGGAATCCAGAGGATACCACCCACAAGAGCAGTTGGGGAAAGACATCGCCCACCTATTCAAATCCACCTATGACCTTTTCTGTAATGTAGAGACACATCTCTGTGTCCAATGAACAATGAGATTACAGTGACCATTGTATTGTGTATGCATGTTGTGTATAAAAAGACCATTGTTGCCTGGCCGGTCAGAAGACTCTGAACGCTATCTGTATGATCAGCGGAGGATCGGCCGGGTTGTGCTTGTGAACATTCTCATGTATGTACATTCTCTGTAGCCATTATTCTGTTTAGATTTACTTGTTAGCCTGTAGTGTATGATTTGTATTGTTTACCTTTTGGAATTAATCCACTGAGGCCTTAGAACCCTGTGGTTGCAACTACAAATCTGTGTTGTGTTTTCACTTTCCTGCATGGGCTTTAAAGTAGATCTATCTGTATAAGGTGTATAAACATTGATAAGGTGTACACACTGCGGGTACTTTGTATCGCCAGCGCTACTTAAGGTTTAAAGGTATAACATCATTGCAGTACTTTACTGTTAAGGGTTTAAAGTGTAAAGCATATCATTACATTGTATCATTTAACAAGGTTTAAAGGTTATCCATTGTGTGTGCGCACGCTGAGCGTACTCCGTACACTCAGCGCGGCGTGTGTACGCCAAGTGCGTACCATGTGCAGGACTCTGTACGCAAATAGCGTACAAAGTGCGTAGCACGTGCATTCAGTCTAGCGGCCATAGCGGCTCCACGGTAATAGTGTATTTAGAGGTATAGCTTTGCGGTCTAAGATAATGTCGGCATTATCAATATGGTGCAGGGGGCATAATATGGTGCAAGGGGCATTACTGTGTGGGGCTTAATATGGTGGAATGTTTTTTTTTCCTGTGGTGGCCGAGGTCTTTTAGGGTATAAGGTAACCTTTTAAAGTGAGGACACGTCCACTGTAGTGAGGCCACACCCATTTTAATGAAAACATGCCCCCTCATCCTCTGCGTGCGCAAAATAGGTTTTTCTATGTCTACAGGGGGGGTCTTTTTTGAATGTCTATGGGGGGGGGGGAGGGTGCACATTTTTTTAATGCTCGCACAAGGAGCCAAATTTTCTAGAAACAGCCCTGGGTCAGACCTCCTGTTGGTGTACGCTAGACAGATGTTTGACACAGGGAGCCTGTTCTGGGCCTCCCACTAGATGGACTTGGATGATAACTTTAATAAAACTGTAATAAATGTCAAAAATAACCTCAATTCAATTATCTGAAATAACTGACTGAAACAACCGTAACTTAGTAAACTAAAATAACTGTCACAAACGGAGATGGGAAGACTAAAATTTTGTGTACCCAAAAGGCTTTGACTAGCAACATTAATAGAAGGAAAACATTAAACCAATCTTGCAATGTAAAAGTGATTATAAAACTGAACAGAAAGGAAAGCTGTGGATCAAAGCTACTGGCGACACCTCAAAAAACAAAAACAAAAAATCATGACACTGGGCAGCCATCTCATAGGTGTGTTGGTATTTTTAAAATGTTGACAGTTACATCCAAGTCATTGATATCTTAATAACTTAAAGATTTAAACCCAGGCAATGCTGGGTACTTCAGCTAGTTTACTAAATATGTTTATAAATGGGCCCAGACCATGCATGTAGTTCCCATGTTGTCTGCAGACTACCGTAAGTGCTCTCTAATGGAAAGACTCAATAAAAAATATTACAGTGTTGAGTAGATTTAAGTGATGAAACTGTGAAAGGAAATCTGCATTTGTCAGCAAACAGAGAGAGAGGGGGTGCTCCTCCCCTTCCCTCCCCCCCCCCGGTATCCAGCCAACACACCGACTATTACCTGTAACAATACATGAACCTACAGTATCTGGTAATAGAATTTCAAAGATATTGGCTACATGCATTTGCAAAGACCCAGTTAGCTGCTGAGCCGCATCAAGGCTACTCCAATATCAGCAGTCCTAACACTACATAATAGCAGTGCCCACATAGGGCTATGTGATTTGCCTACAGTAAGGCCTCATGATAAAGGCTCATACAAAACCGCATCCAGATCTCCCATTAGCACTACGATTTTGTATGAGCCTTTATCATGTGGCCATGTACCAAGCAAATATATGCTGTATAGTTTTGATGATGAGTTTGGGGCATGGTGCCTAGTGGACTGGTGAGGCTGGGCTGCTTTGGGGTAGCACACTGTAACATTTAATTTAGCACTTTATACTGTATATCACTTTCATATAATTTTCTACTATTTAATTAATTACACTTTTCATGTGTATCTTCTGTTATATCCTGATGTACATATCTTTATTTCAATGAATTATGCAGTATGAAGATTATGTATTTTATTTCTTATTGGTAATACTTGCATGGTTATAGATAAACATAAAATCCACATGGCTGCACTCCTTCTCTTTCTCTCCTTCCACTTCCTGATCACATGTTCACATGTGCAGCCAAATTCTTAAAGGTACACTACCTCATCTAGCTAATGCACATAAACCATCTTCATAGATACTACATCTCCCCCTTCCTTTTATATGTATAAATTAATAATTTTTTTGAAACACATAAAATTGATTTTTTTCGTTCAACCAATTAAACATACATATATAACAATATGCTGACTGAATTTGAGCATGAACATTAACCCACAATTTACAATACACATTAAACTGGAAAAGATTTTTGAACAACAAATTATGAGCTATTAAAATGAAAGTCATAAGTGCTCAATAAGCCTTGTAGGAGGTTTAATGACTCTGCCTGCTTTTGTCTGAGTATATGATCCTTCACTCAAAAGAACAGACACAATAGAATCACTTGGTGCTGAGGATGTTATAGGTGTTGTGTTGACATCATCCTGAATTGGTGCATCAGAAGCTAAGGATGGGAATATCTTCTTGAAATGCTGGTAATACAGATGTGGCAGACGCTGAAGATATTATTTCAAGAACAGGATACCTTGAATTTGCATCCACAGCCACTAGTACGTATTTACCATTGTATAATGGCCCATAGAAATCAACATCAACATTTTCCAAGACATTGTCAGGTAAATTAGTCATCCGCAATGGTTCACTGCTAGTTTG